>NW_008675370.1:171446-172829 GCF_000695815.1 Acanthisitta chloris
CTAAATGTAACAAAAAGATGTTCTCCACACCCATGAAGTTTAATTTTAGGAGCCAGAAGCTCCTGAAAAACCCAGGTGAACCAACAGCTGGCTCTGATCTTCCTCCAACCACAAATGGAAAGGTCCTAAAGAAGGAACAGCCCTAATCCTGTTACTCTTTCTCTGCTTCCATTCCCTGCCAACCAACCACCTCAAACTCAGTCACATTCACTGTCTCCCTCTTGCGGGATTAATGGCCCTTTCCTCGTTGCTGTCAGAAGGTTGTCTTCATCATCAGGATCTCTCTGAGATTACCATTTTTTCGCTTGTTTCTTTTTGCTTTCTGGCAGAACTATACAAGAGGAGTGGCTACATTTTAAAACTTAAAATTCACTTGCTAACTACTGTTCATGACTACTCATTTCATCTACAAAATTATAATATTCCAAGTGCTGCTCCAATTCAACCAGATACTGCAAATCACTAAAGAATATTTGAATTAAAATTTTCCATCATATGAATAAGAAAAACAAACCATTAAAAAAATTAGGTCCCATACTTCATCTTTACATTTCACTTCTTGTAAATTAAATTTGGAGTATTTTTATCAACTTGAACATTTCCTCTATTTCACATTTATAGGCGTTAAACAAAAATTTTGTCTGAACTGCTAATAACAATAGCTGAGTGTGTCTGTGCAAGTATATATATATGTGTGTGTGTGTGTCTGTGTGTGCAGATATACATACATAGATATGCATGTACAAAAAGGCAACACCCTGAGGTTAAATTATCTTTTCAAGCAGATTCTCCTTTATTATTTTTATCATGGTAGAATCTACAAACCCCACCAGAGACGGGGGCCCCACTGTATGATGTGCTGTACAGACATCTATTACAACTCAGTTCCAGCCCAAGAGAGTTTACAAATCTGTATTTCTCCTATGATGCACATAAATACAATGTGGCTGTTCAGTTCTTCAAAACTAGCCTGGATAATACCCCTGAGAGCACAGACCATCAAGAAATTACTATGGTTTGACTATCCATATATGTTTTAAAAAACTAGGTAGCGCTTCAGCTTAAAAACATTTTGAGGAGCAGTGTAGTAAAAGACAAACATCAAACGGACTTTGGCACTTTATAAAAGCAAGCCCAGCTAAAAATCAATCACGTTTCTAACTGCTGAAGTAGTCAAAAGGGACTGCTTTTGCAATGGCAAACTTTTTTCCATATGGGAAGAGGTGGGGTAAATGTTTCAGTTCAGCTTTAAACCAAAGAAATTAAATTGGCCTCTCACTTTATCAAGCACAATGCCAAATAAAATAACTTGGTGGGTCTTCTCTCTTTCACTCACCTCACAATGTTTCTTAGGGCTGCACATTCACAATGACAGTGGCTCCC
>NW_008675370.1:172923-174836 GCF_000695815.1 Acanthisitta chloris
GCTGTTGACTTGTACCCATTGCAATAGATCCTGCACATACAAAACAGAGGCTCAGTTCCATAGCTTAGAGTGCAAGTGCAACAACACAAACCGCAGGTGGATGCAGACAATTTCTGAAAAGGAGATAAAGATGGTCAGAATATTCTCAGCACACTGGCAGATGACTGGGTTTCATACACCTATATCTATAGATATATAAAACTAATATATATGGCAAGCTTCTTTTGAGTATAGAGGCATACACAGAGGATGAAGATGCTTAGTTGAGTATTAGGTAAGCAACGGAATCTATCATCATAAACAGAGTTAGAATACTATACTTCACATAGGCCTGCAAACGTTCCTATTTAAACATTTCCTTTCATGAGAACTGAGGTCATGAATAAAGAGTGAGCAAGCTCTCTTACTATACAATTGGATTCCACTAGGAATCCCCAAGCAATCACTCCTCTTTTTTTCCAAACTCTAAAAAACCACCCCTCCAAAACAAAACAAAACCCAACAAAAAAAGCCCACCAGAACTCCAACCCCTCGACTCCCCCCAAAAAACAACACATCAAAAAAGGAAAGAAAAACAAACACCAAAAAAAATCCCCAATACATCAACAGAAGTCAAATGGGTCCCTTGTATTTCTAAACACTGCAGTGGCAGTGACAGGACTGTAAAAACATTATTTTAAGACCATATGAATAAGAAGATTCACCAGAGTCTTATCACAATGACTGTTTACTGTGAAGTTAGTGACAGATTCCCTCTGATCTGATTTCAGGTTTGTATCACCAAACTACTGAGTAGGCAACCCTGTAAGTATAAATCCTTAAGGTAAACTGAGAGTAGCAGCTAATGCAAGTGCAACACAACTGTTCTCAAAACTATCAGTTGAACAATTGTTCACATCCTTGCCATGTCCTGACCAAAAGCAGTGCCTTCTGTTAGGTTACTAAATGCTACAGTCCAAAATTAAGTTCAAAGCATTGAGAATACAAAAACATGAAATGTTTACCATCGAAGAATGCAAACATTAAAATGATTAAATAAACCAGGGGATGAAGGCCACTAGGATCACAGAGGAGAGGGCTGTCAATTTGCTTTTTTATCTGTATACTTCTCCCTCCCTTCTCTTTTTCACTTATCTTGCTCCTTTTTCCACCATCTCTCCAGAACTCAGCAGAAGATCAAAGGGTGTTCCATCCATAGTAAATCAAGCCAGAGGCTGCCAGTCTGGAGAACACAGCCAGGGCACAACTGCAGGAAAAGGGAACACAACTGCACTTACATCAACAACAGAAGTTAGTAATTTTTAAAGGATGGAAGTCACAATTTTACTGTTTTCACAATTACAAAAATTTACTCTGTGATTTAGACTTCCAGTACCAAGAAGTTTTAAACATATCCAAGTATTCACTTTTTAAAAATAACTCAGAAGCCTGCTTTCATTGTTCTAGGAAAATACTAATTTTTGAAACCTGTTACTTCTTCTTAAATGCTTAAGTTTATATTCAGCATGATTCAGTCTAATTTCTATTAACATGTCTGCAAGTGTAACAATATCCGTATCCTTTTCAAGCTGTTTGAATGTGGGATTTTTTCCAGCGTTTTCTTTAAAAGTTTAGCTGGCTGTTTTATAATTTGTCACCTTTTGTCTTCTTTCAGCAGTATGTCATTAAGTCTTTAATTTGGCGTTTCCTGTTGTCTGCAGAGGGATATATGCTGTTTTAAATCCAAAGGACTGCAGACATAGATGGTGGGTAAAATCTGTGAACCATAAGTAAATTCTTATAAGGAACATACAAAAAAGATTGTTCTTCAGTCAGACTTAAGCCATTACTTTCTTCAAAAGAAGAAAAGACACAAGTTAAGAAAAAGGCACCGCCAAAGACCTTCTGCCCAAATGTGCATCTCCATGAAGTTT
>NW_008675370.1:174866-179528 GCF_000695815.1 Acanthisitta chloris
AGGATCCAAATAGGATTTCAAACATCCAAAAATTTTAACTCAAACATTTAGGTATTTCACCATGCTGCTATTCATTCATTCACTGATTTTTTTTGTCTTAGTTTAAAGAGATGCTAAACAAAAGGAGAAGAGCTCTACATGTATTTACATTCCAAAACTAAGCTCCCCTTACCACCCCCCTAGTCTGTCATCCCTTCATAGCTAAACAAACCGTAAAGTCTAGCTCTATGTCCTTGAAGCAAAGTCACAAACACAGCAAGAGAAAAGTTTGTTCTTTCAGGGAGAAAAAGACGAAAAGCAGTTTTAATCTATTATAGCTGCCCATGTGTTTTACTATGAGTGGCACCGCGTTCAGATAATACATGCAGACTGAACTGGCAGAGGACTGGGATCAATTTCTTTACTATTTTGGCTCTTACTAAGATTTGTTCTTTGACAATTTCCCAGTCATTAATAGCCTTTCCTATCCTACTGCTTAGACTGGATCTTAGATACAAGCGATACATTTCCCAAAACTATTTTGCAAACAAAACCAGAGGGTAAATATTTTGCTGCTTAAAAGGCAGGCAAGAACAACGGTTGGCTCTCGGCAGCAGAGGGGTTTCCACACAGAGGAAGCCTGACAGACCCTGCTGCCTGCACCACATACAGCTGCAGGGCCCTCTCAGGAGCTGCTGGGTGCTTCAGCCAAGGCAGGTCCAATGCTGCAAACACCAAAACCTGCATGTTTCCCCCACTGCTTACACACCAATAATTTTCCCACAGTACGGACATATATGCAAGGGTCTGTACCTTTCCCAAGGAGATGAGAACCTAAGTAACATTCGAAAGGCATACTATTCCATTGGGAAACTCCATGATACTTTCTGTTTGTGCTGAACACTTAGTGGCACATGAATTCTCTGCTACGGAAGAGGCAGAAACACCCCATTTGAAGCAGGGCAAAGCATGAGAACTGTATGTTAATGAACTAGTGGATTATAAACAAAGTTCCTTCACACAGAGGAGAATGGGAAACTCACCTTCTAAAAAAGGATTCATAACGAATTATACCATCATCTGTTTGTGAATCATATTTTAAACCTTAGTCTATACAGCTGAAAGATTTAAACATGGGAGTTTTACTATAAAGCAATCTAAACTTACTGTGAACACAAAATAATACATTAGAATAATGTATCTAACAAGGCCTCTTTGATGAGCATTGTAAACATTATTTTTGAAGCACTTACAAAACAAAATTTTTTTAACATTAGAAGGACCTGTTGAGATCACTGAGACAAGGATGGTAAATTGAATTGCATCCTGCTCAGTTTCAGTTCTTCTGGTGAGACACTGCTTGCTGAGCACCACCTTTTTGAGCATTAAACATACAGCAAAACTTTTCTTAGGCTGCTCCTAAAATATATTAGACTTTCTGACCACGTCCATGATATGTGTTTTGCTTTGTTATTCAGATCCAGCCTTAAAAGTTGAAGGATTCCAGAACCTGACTTTCCACCTGGCTTGTTTGAAAAAGTTCTGGCCTTTTCTGTGCCAAAAATACAGGAGTTTTATCATCTTGAAAGTTGCACAGTTTGAATAGATTTCTGCTCTCAAGTATGAGGCAGAAATTTATGGTCAATGTTTATATAGCATATTTAACTGCTCATATCCAGCATTCATACATTCATATAATTTTTAAAGAGCTTTCATTTGTCTGCTTGTTATTTCATAAATACTGTTAAAAGGTTTTTTGAAGCTGTTGCTGTCACAAACCCAAAAGGAAAATTCTCTGAGAAATGGTCAAAACTGTTGCAGAGGCAATTCTGTATGGGGAGGGTATTGTGAAAACATGGAAGTACTACAGCTGTTCCATTCAAACTCCCCCATGGACACTCCTACTAATAGTTTTTCTGTGGTTTAGCTAAATCCACTTTCAAAGTGGACTAAAAAAAGGCACTCCTGACATCCTCTCAGAGAGCTACTGTAGAAGAGCTATTCCTTGACAGATATTTTGAGCTAGTATTTCATGTAGACAAGCCTTCCATGATACCTTTCTTGGCATACGTACTAACGTTACATCATCCACCACAATGCTTCAGTCTTTTGTAAACAACTTTGTGGGTAGATCCAGGTATTCTGCATTCCAAGTCCTCTAAAGTCCTATATTCTTCTCATCTATAGAAGGCTTGGTCTATATAAACAGCTTTTCATCAAGCATTTGCGCAGAAAAAGTGGACTCTGAACATTCCTTCGTCTTCCTCTGAAGATTTTTCACTATTATCCTTTCTTCATACAAGGAAATTTCCCATCCAAATTAAAAAGAAAGTTCCCTAGTTTTCTTCTTAAACAACTAACACTAAGAAACTTGCTGTTTCAATCTAGGAAATTATGTGTTTAGAATTTCAGAAACACTTACATAATCTTTAGGTCTCAACTTGAAATTGCTCTTTTTCCACACCTTCTTAACAGGAAATTACCGATTCTGATACAGGAGTTACATTGCTAATCCAAAACTTAACACTGTGCATTAAATCTGTTATGTGATGATAGAAAACATGTGCAACTGTGCAGATACATCCATCAAGAGAAAGGCATCCAATAATTTTAAGATAGAAAACAGCCATCTCCAGACTCCCAGGGGAAAACAAAAGAAAATAAAATGTAATTTCACACTTTGTCAAATGAAGAACTACAGAATAGGTAAATAAGATGTCTATCCCTTCTCAAAAGCAGAAGAAATTCTGCCAGCCAGACAACTCCAGCCAAAGTAACAGAACATATCACTAAATAACCTTCATTTGTATGCAATAACCCTATCTGGTCCTTATCTGCCAGCATTATCAAAACTACATTAAAAAACTAACTTATTTCTCTTTAAAATTTTGAAACTTTTAACATGGAAATGCAATGGTTACTTATGTTTCAGATATATCATTGAATATATTGCCACATGCATCAAAGAGAAAGTGTTTTCCTATCTCCATAAACAAATTCAAGAGACATTGGCACATCATTGTTATTTTGGCACATGCTAAGCTAAGTTTGAGTACACAAAAAGCAGGTCTGCTGGATATCAATTATTCAGCCTCAGAGGATGGTAAGGCCAAAAAAAGTAAAACCATTTATTAAAAAAAATGTTCTCAACATGACAACAAATGGGGCACTGCAGAAAACAAAACTCTTCTGGACATCATCACAAGGCTGTTCATGACCTGGTTAGAGATGATGCCCAAAGACATGACGTGGGGATCCTTGAAAAAAGATGCATGCAGTCATACTCCATGACAAAGTGATTATTTTTTTGGCCTGCTACAGTCTGCATGATTTCCATCTGCTGTTTATTCATTCTCTTCACCTTCATCCACTCATTTACATTTTGTGAAAAATAGACACATTTTATGTCTAGCTGTTTTACAGTCCAGCTTTAGTCTCTTGCTTCCCTCATTCCAATCCAAACTCTTAAAGGACTCTAGATTTTTCTAATAGCTTTTTTTTCCTACACTGCCACTGTGGTTGCTAAAGTGCAGAAGACTACCACAGCAGTCCTAACTCTCGAACCTGATCATTGAAGATTTCTCTTCTGCAGGAGCTATGTCATTCATTCAGCCTGCCAGACACATCCAACCCACCAGACCTTTTCATCTGGCCTATAGTATTTTGATGAGAGGCATACACAATACAAGAATGCAAACCCAAACTAGCCAACTCTATGACTGTCTTCTGTGAACGAACACACTCATATCGGTCAGCAGTGGCACTGCCTGGTTTACTCTTTCTTTAACTCAACAACCCTTTCCAAGAATCCATTGCTGCTTCAAAATCCAAGCTGACTTGAATATTACAGCTTTGCTGTCCATATCTATTGATTGTACATCAAACCAGCTGCCAGAATATTGTCTTTGTCTCACTATTTGAAACTAATTTAAAGCCATTTCTCTAAAACAAAGTCTTAGCAGCGAAGTCCCTTCATATGTCACCCAGGCCAGTGCACACCAAACAACATCCTCTGCTCCTGATCTTTCAATAAGGTTGCAAAAGCAAGCATTCAGAAGTGAAGAAAATGAAGGGTAAGACTGCTTATACAGACTGCATTTTGTCCTCTTAATTGCCATTAAAATACCAAAATAATTACATACATCAAATATTATTTTTTGTAAAGATGCCTCCTTGATTCCATGCAAGTGGGCAGCCTCTGGAGAATGAGTTCTCCATCTCTATGTGCAGGTTAGACCAAAGGAAGAAAGCATAATTGTGCAATTTGCCTGACACTCTGTGACTAACTAGCAGAGACCTACTTTTCTGTCATCCAGTTAGAAAGACGGAAGACCTCAGTTTTAGTTTAATTTTCCTACACTGAAATCCACCATTTCCAAAAGCCAGCCAAGTACACTGGGAACAATGCAAATTCAGTGTGCAAAACAGGGTTAGAACCCCTGTCTTTGGGGCTTTATTCCTGGTTTAAGGGCCAGGTCATTTAGGCACTTTCAGAAGGATGTTGGAGAGGATTCACAGCAAGTAGCCTTGGGTAGGTGAGAATTCCTTCCTCGGTAAAGAGCGATTAGGAAAACACAGATTATTAACATCAGTCAGCAGACATGACACCTGATCTCATGCTTTTCTGATTACCTGCCCCAGGACACCTTTGTCTGGGCCAAAGGGTATTTAGAGGGAGGAAAG
>NW_008675370.1:179563-183668 GCF_000695815.1 Acanthisitta chloris
TATCTGCGTCCTGTCTGGGGTTTAAATCGTGTGTGTCATACTGACGCAAGACACTAAGATGGTTCAAGTGTTGTGCTAATAATGCTTAGTGATTTTGGCAGGAATCCAGGAACACACTGTACAAAGGAAAAGCTAGACAGACTATGACAATTTTCAACGGCTTATAACTTGTTCAAGTCTCCAAAACTTTTCAAGGAGCTAGCAAAAGACCAAGCCCCCTCCCCACCTTTTAAACTTTCTTTTCCAGGAAAGGAAGAAAATGGAAGTAGCTGGGACTAAAAAAGAGCTTTTCAAACTGGGAAACATTAATATTGAAAGAACTAGCGAAAGTACAACAAATTTGAACTTCCCCTGAAAAATTCAGACACCATCTGCATGATAAAACAGCAGCAAAACTCCCTCATAATAGTTATTAGCCTGCAAAACCCTTATGAGCCTTCATCTTGTAAAATCCGAGTTCCACAGTTCTGATAAGACATTTGTAAAAATGCCAGAAAATATTTAAACGTGAAGACCTCCTAATGTCAACTTGTTCTACTGGTAATAAATCTATCTATCAAGATTACAACTTAGAATAACTAATTGTATAGAGCTTCTCATAACTCTGAAACATCATGTACAGTATTAGACATACATAGGGCTCACCTGAATCTTCAGGAGGCTATTACAATCTGACTTCATACAACAGAGCCCTGAATCACAGACTTTCATTACTTATCATATACACTTTTGCAATGCATTTTAATTCAGAGGAAGAAAAAGTTACAGAAGCAACCAGCTTAATAATAGAAATTCACAGTAGTCTGGAACAGTTGGACAAGCCAACAGAAAGCTACAATCAAGAAATGTTTTCTCTACATAAGCCTTGAACTGACCTAGTTAGAACCTTAAACAGAACTGGAATTCTTCTGTAAACTTTTAAAGGTCTTGCCTGCAGGAATTCATTTGCACAACTATCATCCCAGGGTTGTGTCTAGTCCAAGCTGTAACAAACTGACAAACACCGGGAGTAAATGTTCCCAGAAAACAAATTTGTTTAGAACTTTCAAATTCAGGTACTTTAATGCCTGGTGAGTGAGTTTGAGCAGTTTTGTTACTCAGCTTTCAAGAAGAAACATTGACAAAGACAAAAGTAGTTCCATAGTATGCAGAAATGGGTTGTGAGAAAGGAAGCATCAAGATAACTCAAGCTTTGGACTGATTTCCAACAGGGTACAACAAACTGATCCACTGGACTTTGACAAAAGTCTGAATTTAAAACATAAAATGCCAGGACAGAGATTGTACATGGCACAAAGCAAAAATACAGCACTTAAGATACAAATACTTTGAAATCTCCATCAAGTATTTAGCTTCAGAGAAGACAAAAATTTTGTGTCGTGTTCCTAATTTGAGAGGACATGAAGCACAGGTAATACTCTTAACACCTGTCATACATAACTCTGTTTTTAAAGTGGGCTCTGTTATACACACCAGCAGGTTTAGGAGAAAAAAAGAAAAACTTAATACACTCATGACTTGTTCACCCTAAATAACTTTTTTTAAAAAAGCAAAAGAAAACATAAAATAGAAAACCTTAAGCATTTTCACATCTTTACCCTATTCATTTTTCTATACAGAAACAGATTAAAGAAGCAAGGACCTATTCTGTGGAAAAACAGATAGTAAACATATAATCTGTGCAGATAAACCTATAGAAGCACAGTTCTTCTCTGGAAGATAAATGGACATAATATGACCACTGAATAAAACTATGAATTTTCAGTCACCTAAGCAGACTAAGCTTTAACTGGTGTTCTTATAACTAATCTATTTCCCAACATCCTGTATTGTACATCAACTCTTTGTATTCAGTTAAAATCTGACAACTTTATTTTTTAAAAAAAAAGCTTATGAAACATATCGTGCCTTGAAAATGCAACTCCAGCACAATAGATCTGTCTTCACTCTCTGAATTATTCACAGACAATATCCTGTTCATCTCAATACAATTTTATTCTTACAAAAAGCAAACAATACAACTGGTTTGCAGGGTGGGGGGAGAGCTGCATCCCATCTTGTCCTAACCAGTCCGGAGCAATTCTACATGGGGAGATTCCTCTGGATATTACTTAGACTTCCTTAATGAAATTCAGGTGTAATCCCTAAGGCTCTATAGCAAAGAGTATCTTTAGCTCAACTACAGAATATGATATTTGCCAAAAGGGGATTAATTATGTTTAGATGTGTCTACTATGAATACCAACAAGTCTAGAGTCTCTATTTAAAATGCATTTCAAAATTCATTTAACTTAAATTCAATAAGGAACAAAATATAAGCAATTTATAAAATGCACTGGGAAATACAGTTTAAGATTATAAAGACTTTGTTTTCATTAGTTTTAATTTTAGCAAGGTCAATTACAATATGAATTCCTGCTCTTGCCCATAGGAAATATTTATGGCGAGCAAAATGTTCAATTTTACTCCCAGATTGCCACAATGCAATCTGTGGTGTGATCCATGAAGGTTTTTCACCAGCACACAATGGGGCCTAACAAACAATTGTCTTTTTTTGATATTTTTCTCTCCCTCATGCTTTTCCTGAAGAGAAATTTTTATCCATCGATACTATTTTAGTAAATTTTTGTATTTCTTCAACAGCTTTAATGCGGTCTAGATTAGGAGCAGAGATACAGCCAAGCCCTATATCTCTTCTGAGCAAACATCTTTTCCAGCAGCTTCAGCCTTCAGATTGCTGTTTTTTAAATCTTATTTTAATAATACGTTCAGCCTTTCAATCCATCCTCTCTCAACTTGGGACCACAATGTACTCATAGGATCTGAGACTGCTATTTGTTACCAGAGCATGTGTACAAGAAAAGCAAAAATACTAAAGGAAAACAGTCAAATAGCTCTAAATGTAACACTGTGAATGGACATCATCCTAAACAACAGCCTTACCCTGCTTTTCTGTCAGGGAGTTGTTATATATGTGCTGAACATTTCAGGCAAATATCCTCAAAAGCTGCTGAAATCTCACTTTCAGATTTCCAAAGTCCTGAAAATATTCAGACATTGGAGTTTGGAAGTAAATAGTCATTCTTCAGAAGGAAAATCATCAATCCATAGAGAAAAAGGGGAAATGATGCATCTTTAGGATCAGTTCATACCTGTACTTTTAGGAAACTTAGTGCCAGGAATAAAAAAGGCACATAATCTCAACATACCCAAAATCTAGAGCTTTTCTCAGATAACTAAATTAACTTTCTGTTTACTTACACAGGTACTGCAAAAGCTACTGCAAGTGTCCAAGCCCAATAACCACTGATATGCTGCCTGAGATCCTAATGCTGACTGTAGTCCCACGTTGTATCTCTATCTGTATCCAGATTTTAAATGGTTTAAAATCATAGGGGAAGAAAGAACACAGAAGAATCAATGCTGACAGTCCTTGATTATCTCAGCACAAACTATTCAATCTAAAACCATCTATTTACTGACAAAATGAAACAATATCTTCACTTCTTTCATCACCTTAGTGTGTTTATTATTCTTCTGTAAACACATCAGATTTGATCCTCTTACCTGATTGTATGATGCACCCTTGTGAATTGTGTGTGTTGGTGGGGAGGGATCTCAAACTAATAGAGCAGAAAAAGCCTCAAAGGAATAGAGCAGAACAAATACTTGTCTAGACATAGAAAAGTTAATTTAACATTGAAATGTAATTGAAACAAGCTTTGGACAGAAATCCTTCAAAAAGCTAAGCTGCAAGCTATAAGTTGCATCCACATTTATAACTATATTACATGTCCACATTTTGAATATAATGTAATATTTTGAATATAATAACGCAGGCTACTAACTTAGGGAAGTCTGACTGAAGTGGTAATTGATGTATTTTAAAATCTATAGTATTGTTAACACAGAGAAAAGCCTCTGTATTTCTGGTCCCACCATAACCCTTTTCTTCCTATAGACCTTTGTGAAAACACACAGTGACCTGTGCTAATAATAGCTTTTGTGTATTAAGGAACAGCTGATCATTCAGAATTCAATTTGGTTTTAAAAAAAAGAGTACTAATACAATTCAGGTACTTTCATTGCTGGATAATGTATTCCT
>NW_008675370.1:183693-186757 GCF_000695815.1 Acanthisitta chloris
GCAAATAGATAATAAGGCAACAGGAAAACAAGAAAAATGCGGTAGTGGCTATTACCTATAGAGTTCTCTTGCCTCTCACTTACATATATATATATGTGAATAAATATATATATATATCTGAATAAACAAATGGCATTCTGTTAACAGTAGCGCTTTTTCCCAGTTCATGTGTTAATTTTATAGCCTGTCAGTTTCTAGGAGGAAAGGCTTAATACCGATCAAACTGCAAGACCCTACTCACTGGAAAAGGAACCTTTCCAAACTGGGAAGAGAACTGCAAGGGTGATCAGGAGGGGAAGACTGTTCTTCTTCCGTACCATAACTACTGAGAGAGGCATCTCCAATACCTGATGAAGTGACCAGGTGAAGAAAATGACCTCACCCCTGTTGTCTTCAAAGTGTAGGTCCAGAAATAGTTAACCTAATTCATGAGCATGTTTGAATGTCAAATTCTTCAGGCTGACATAACACAAAAAATATACAAATATTATTCTAATGGCTGAACCCTTTTAGAACTTATAAATTGGTAATTAATCGAATTGCCAAAAGAACATTAGGACATACCAGTTTTGATTTTAACTACACACAGAGGAAGGTTCCATCACCAATTCTTTTATCAAATGCCCTTTAATTTGGCATTTAGTCTGACTCTGACAGCTACAGTATGTCCCAGCTTGTTGTGAAAAACCCCCAGCCCTAACAAAGACTGCAGCAAAAAGGGATGGAGGCAAAAGACACCATCTAACTAACCCAGTCCAAGCAGTACAGCCGATAAAAATAATTACACAATACTATACTATGCTAAATGCAAAATCAACTAGTTTTTACTGAATGAGCTTCAAACTTCTAAAAGTACCCTCAAAGAAAGAAAGGTTGTACACAGAGTCTTACACAAAGGCTAAAAGGGTAACAACATTACTCTCGTAATATTCTTGCCTCTTTATTTATTTAAAGGAGTAATGTACTTTACCACTTTTTATACTGCAAGACTGGGACACTTTTATAGACTCTGTATCCTTTATCCAGTTAACTTTAATTGCAGTATTTAAGTTTTCTTTTTTTTCCTGAAGAAACCTACCCACATTTGCCAGGATTAAGTCTGGATTTTCACAAGGTGTTTGTGATGCACGCTTGTACAGCAATAAACAAGGGTTTGGGATGAATTCCTGTAGCATGCCACAGTTTATTAAAACCACGAAGAAATCAACAGACAGACTTTTTAAAAATTCAGGCAAATCCAAAAATGAGAGCTAGAGGTGACCTGCCCTCCTGCCAACCAAATGGGGCATCTAGAGATTGTGGCATCCTCTTCTTGTAAGAGAGATTATCACCTTGACTTCTTTCCTACCTCCAAAGGACTTAGGACCTCACAGACTGTGTCTGGAAGCACATGTAGTGAGCAATAAGAGGCTAATGAAAAAAATAAATCAATCCTCTTCCTAAGTTTCAAAGCATCTTCCTTTTGCCAAGGTCAGTAAGAGCAACACTCCAGGCTATTAAAGAGACTACCCTGGCTTTTACACTTATAAATTAAAGTCCAGGACAAGTAAACGTGATGGGAAAATGAAGGCAGGAAAACAAGCTGGAACGAGCTACTTATTAGGGGAAGACTAGGGGGAAAAGAAGGAAAGTTTCAAACCACCCTTAAAGAAACATGTTAATAGAGTATTTTTGTGCAAGTTGCATAAGAAAAAAAACCAGTCAACCAACCTACCAAAAAAATCACAACCAATCCAAGGGGTTCTACCTACATGTACAGGTTGAGTTTCCCATATGCACAGGCAGAGGCTTTCCATACAGCTTTGACCACTGACATCTCATGCTGCGGCCCTCACATTGTTGAGGACACGTGTAGGGTTGACTCTTCTCCACCCAGCTGCCTATTCCCACATGCCCAGAAGCTTAATTTTCTCTGAGACACTGACATCAGGATCTTCAGCATAAACAGGCCAAGCAATTTCATAAGTCCAGTTTAAAATAAAAGCTCAAATTAGCCACAGGTAAGAGGGAAGCATATTCATAAGTGACTCTGCCCTGTGGCAACAGTAGTCTAAAACTTCTTGTTGATCCATTTTTTCTTTCTGGATAACTACAGTACTGTACTATCTTTATCTGCCCATCCTGATATTATGCAGTCTTCTCATGCAAACATCCTTCAGCCAAAATTCTACTCCCAGACCAAACAAAGGCATAGAAATCTAAGATTTGTTATCCCCAGTTTTCTACAATTTTGCCCCTTCTTTGCAGTTACTTTACTGTAGACACAACTCTTGGCTGTAAAGATGCTAGCTGTCATCTAGTGTACTTTTCAAGGAAAGAAAACAAAAAAAAGGGGAGGCAGGGGGGCTGCATATTCTTCCATTAATTTTTCCTGTAGGGATAATTGAAAACAATGAAGAGTGGTAGCTCCCTCTGGAAACTACAGGCATGATCCTGAAACATCACTGCTGGGCATTTCTGTGGAAGATCAAAAAACCTAAATGCCATCACAATTCTATACATATATGAATAAATAAATAAATAAACACACACACACACAGACACATTAAAACAAAATCCAAGCCACTCTAGAACAACACAGTAGGAAAAATGTGAAATCCTCTAAACTATAAATGAAAAACAGTAAAACAATCAACTGTGGCAGATACTAACTTGTGTTATAACAGCTCCCAGAAGCAACACATTTGTGTGGCATCTTTAGCCACACTGAAAATTGTCCTTCCAAGCCGTAAGGGCCAGAAATAGAGTTATTTGGTGTGTTTTGCAAACACCTTATTGAGTTTCTCAAGATACTGTGTGTCATATGGTCAAATATTCTCCTTAAGTGTGATCAGTATAAAACACACATTCAGGATTAAATACACTCTCCAGCTTTGACCTTGAAATCTATAAAGTCTAGCATTTCATGTAAGAGCTCTTTGGGAGAATAGCTGTAAGGACTTTTAAACTGAAATGCTCCATTCTCAGAAGGATTGAGTCCCAAACATGCACTATTCCTGTTCAATCTGTCCTGGAATTTATTTAAATCAACATGTTCTTATGCAAAGGATTGTTTTGTGGGCTT
>NW_008675370.1:186816-193621 GCF_000695815.1 Acanthisitta chloris
TCGCAGTTTTTAAAATGCATACAAATACATATTAATAACTGAAACTGAGACCTCACCTCAGTGCTGCAAAAGAAATAATTTCAGTCATTATATAGATTGTTCTGTTTCTGGAGGGTGAAGACTGATCACTAAATTCCCAAAACAACAGCTGAATGCACTCATCATGATTTTAAAAGGACTCCACCCGCATAATTATGCCAAGTGAAAAATACTTTCAAGTTGTCTCTAAAATGGGGAGGGGGGAAGGCTTGAGATTTTTGTAACAGGTTCTGTATAAGCTGAGGAATTTCCCAAATGTTATTTCATACTGTTATATAGTATGACTATTTTTTAGTAACAACACTAGAATTGATTTCCTTATTTAAATAATGTCTGAAACAGAAATACATTGGAAAAAAGGTCAGTAACTGAGATGCTATCTTAGCGACTCTGTTGATACCTTGGTTTCTCAGCCTCAAAGAGGGCAGCTGCTGGAACAAACTTAGATACAACTGAAAAAGGGTATCACCATTTATGAGGAAACAAGGGTATTAAAACAGGTATCCATACAGCTTGTAGGTGTATTTAAAAAACAAAACAAAACAAAACAAAACCAGAAGAGTGCACTATACAGCCTACTTCATAGAGCTTGGCATAATATACCACAAAACTATGTATCTGTTTATTTAGCCATCTTCTCCTTGCTTTTCTTTTTTAAGCAGAACTGAATGCAGCTCAGTGACACTTCAATAATATTTAGTAAGAAACACATACTTTGATACAGAAGTATTTATTAATCTTTGCTTCAAGCTAAAGCTCAAAGTCTGGATTTTTTAGCACATAGTTAAGTATTAAAAGCTGACTTCATTTAAATGACAGAGTAACGATGGAAAGTAGATAACAAGAATTAGCCTGGAAACATTACTGGCACCCTGAAAATTATAATGTGTTAAATGATTATGAAGGCCAGTGCTTGACAAAGCTAATAGCCATGCTGATGTAAATTGTGTCATTTCAAGTTGATGCTGATAGCCTTACAAATACTTGCAAAAATACAAATTATATGCATATTATTGTATGTGTATACTACACATAAAGGTTCAAACATTTTTCCAGCTGAGTCAATAGATATTTAAGAGGTAATTTTCTATAACCAAAATATACAACCTCATTAAACAATTTGGTTAAACACAAATTATAACTACATACAAATTAGTAATTTCTAAACAGATACAAGGAAACTGGTGTTCTCAGACACTGGAAAAGAAACTGTTATCCTGTGCAATGTTTAATTCTTTATTAAGTTGTGGTCAAACTTAAAAAATATTTTCCCAGTTCATCAGACAGCATGAGATGCAAAAGTGAAACAAAAAAGGATGGTCCAAATCTGACCGGGTAAGGAAGCTGTCCTCTGTTTTTCCTCTTTCCAGAGACCTGAATTGTCAAAGAAAACACTACCATGACTGGAAAATATAACTCATATACCTTCTGTATCTTCTGAGCCACAGTGAAAGAACATAACAGCCTCGGTAAAACTATCAGAATGATACAGCATGTGTCTGCCATTAACAAAACAGAGAACGGCAGGCAGTGCAATCTTTACTGCATTTCAAATTAGTATGAGATTCAAAGTAAAAAAAGATGGAACTCTGACTTGGATAAATTTTAAAAGCACAATGCCTGGGGCTGGGGGGGAAGAGTGGGATTCACTCACATTGACTAAAATCTTCTTCACTATGTGGGACACCTGGCTACCATACTTAAGAAAGAAATTATGACAAAAAGGTGATGAACAAGGTATATCATTAAATACTAATTACTGGCAACAATTGATGATGGAAAACTGAGGGACAAGAATATCTCTTAATATTCCCTGCAACTAATTGTTCCCAGCAACTAATGAAAAAATTCAAGCCTCCACACAAAAGATAGTCCCAACTCTTTTTTTCTTAAATAATTTCATTGATGGAAACCTGAGAACATACTAAGACAACCAACAAATACATTCCAAAACTAAAGTACAGGGATTAACTTCTTAATTCACAGAAAAAAAACCCCATTTAGACATATAGTCTATGTACTCTGCACATCCCTTGTCGCAGAGTTTTTCTCCCTCTCATAATTTTGAAAGACTTCAACATGCCCACCCTATGAATTTCCCTCATTATGAAAGACATAGCTTTATATGATATTGCAATTACGACTGAAAAGTGTTTGGCAGAGATGTTGACAGGTATATTTATCTAATTTATTTTTGTTCAAGGAAGATTTTCCTTTTGCTCTCATTTGAACATCAGTTCCCCAAACAAAATTAATTTGGTCACTCTACTTCCCTTAAATTCAACAAAACAGTCTGTTTAAAAAATTTATTAAAAAAAAACACCCAAAAAATCCCTTTCTGCCTGCAAATTCAGAGCCCAAAACCTACGTTTTTAAGCAAATATGCTCATTGTTGATAATAAGGTTTCTGGTAACATAAAACACAAGGAATTTAGGCTGGTGGAATAAACTATGGTGCTCCAACTAGTGTTATTTTACCACAGCTACCTGAAAATGGGAAGCTTCAGCAAGTGTGGCACTTCATTCAGCAGACACCAGAGATCCTAAACTTTTCTTTAGGAAAGTCCCCATGTTCGTCATTACATCTTTTCTTCCCTTTACCCCAGCCTGCTTCTTGGCTTTTTACCCCGATTTGAAGGGAAGAGTTTTCAATTCCCTTGCAGAACTATTGGAAATCATTTTAATCTGCATTTTGGAAACACTGAAGAAAATGCAATAAAAATGTGTCAAAACAGCCAGAGCAAAGTATCTTGAAGAACATGGATTTTGGCTTAATCTTCCTGATACAAGACAGCATCTTACAATATGATTCTAGAACCTGTCCTGCTCTGATTTTAAAGGCTGTAATTCTTGTGATTTATACCATTTCTCCCCCAATGCCTTTGATACCATTTGAGAAATGAATCACACAAAATAATGCAATATTCCATACACAGGTTTCTTCCCATTTTTAATTCTATCAATACTAATTTCAATTACAACACAAACAGAACAACCCCTTCTCTCTCTTATTATTCTTCAATAATTTATAGACAGTTGTTTCCTCCTTAACCTATGTGTACCTCACTAAGCTGTAAATATTAAGCCCTGCTACTCATTCCTCACATATGGGTCACAGCATCCTCTCTAAGGTGGGGTCAATTTGTATGCAAGAATGCAGGCAGTTATTGTCCTGGTACTGCAATGTTTGAAAGTGTCTGGGTGGGATATGCAAGGTGATCTTGAATATTCTTGCATGCTTCATTCTTGGGTAGGCCTGATACTCAACTTCCCAAGTGAGATTTATTGGCAGCTATTACCAAGATTTTTTTTAATACTTTCTGAAGGCTTCAATTACATATGCCTCATGCTAATTCCTCCCAGTTTTTTCATAAGTTGTTATGAATATGTTCCAGTAAGTTCATTAGCCACTTGCTCCTTCACTAGCAGTAGCAGCACTATATTTAAAAGAACCTGTTAATATTAAGTGCCTGTCTCCAACTTACAACCTTAGGTCTAAAACCCCTGTCTCCTTTAAATAAACACACAATGATATGCGTGATGTCCACATAGTTTCACAAGCTGTAACAGATAAGCCTTTTTCCAACACTGTATGCTTCCAGGAATTTTCTTCAAAACTCAAGACAATCGTTGCTGTATATTAAAAGCCATACCTGTTACTAAAATGTGGTTTTAACATGGTGAAGTGCATTTCCATCAGTCAGATGATAACCAGCTTCATGACTGACTACCAAAGCATTTCATCAACAGTTAACCCTTTTAAGTCTTTGATACTTGCCAATTTTTGAAGAATTTCATCCTTGGGAGCCAATACTTTCACTGAGAATGAACAGATACATAGAAGAAAAGCAGCAAGTAGTACAAATGACTCTTAAATATATATGCTGTTCCTCACTCCTATATCCTCCATAAACTGGTCATTTTCTCCCCTTGTCAGTTTACACTTCTTCCTCTCCTGGACAGCTTTCAACTATGTGACAATGAAGAAATCAAACACCAAAATAGCAACAGCTACATATCCTCTGCATGACAGTGTAATTTCTTCTGCCTTAAGGCAGTGTCTAGCACTGAAATCAAAGTCTATTTACTTCTAACTGGTGTATATTACACCAAAGACTTAACTCTTGCTTACATAAAACTTGCAGAAAGACCAATTTACTCACAATGGTTCTATTCAGTGTTTAGAGTCCAAGCCAGCAGTGTCTTTTACAGCCAAGGCAGTGACAGTAGCTGGACAGAGCCCTAGTTCTCATGCAAAAGTAGAGAAGAGCCCAAGTCCTACTGCTACTTCTATTCCTGTAAATAAGAATGCAAATGTCTACACACATTCAATCTTCTAGGTTTAGAAGCTGTCTATAATGGTGACGAGTTTACTATTTTAAAAGAAATTATCTTCAAGAGTTTTTAAAATACTTTTTATATCTCAAGTCCAACATACATAAAACAGATCTCTCACAGGCTAATTAAAAAGCTAATACTAGGACGAAGGGGTCTTGGAAATAGATATTCCTACACTCAACTGAATTGGGACGCATGAATTCTGAGAACCATATGAGAATCAAACAGAGAAATTTTCAGCTAAGTTGAGCAAACAAAAAAATGCAGCAATAGACACTGTAACTTCAAAAAGAGGAAGAAAAATAAATTATTAGCTATATACATTTTATGCTCATCTGCAAGGTATTAGAAGACAGAAGCAGAAACCTGAGAGGGTAACAGCATTCATGCAAGAGTCATGGAGGTTAGAAGCACAGCACTCAACAGGCACTGCAGCCTATATAATTCAGCACATGTGAGCAGTGTCACCTGTGCCCGTGGAGCTGTCTGTCGCATAACCAGATGAAGTTGCTAGTTTATTGTCACCCTGCATGGAAAGGTGTCACATAGTATTTCTTTAGTCAAAATGGTTCATTTACAACAGACTTTTCAGAAACATCTGTAACAGTAAATTAAACATGTCCATGAGCATCTTCCAGGGAACTGAGGCCAACTGGTACAAAATGACATGTGTCTACCATGGTAAACTCCCCCAGTCTGCAAAACAGAGTGGCCTCACATAAACTGTCTCTTGGGAATGATCCTTGGAACACTGACTACAAAACAGTGTCCAGGAATTAGCTCAGTGGTTTTGGCATCAAGTTAATCAGGATATTTTTCTGTGAAACTTTTAGTTTGGACATAGCTAAGGAAATTCAAAATGTCCCCAGGTCCAGTCTGCAGCTACAGAGAAGAACTGTGACTCATCAAACCATCTTCAGCTGGTACAGAGAAAACAGTTCAATGTCATGTTAAACAAAAGGAGGCAAAATTGGAACCCAAAACAGAGGAAACAGGTACTGCTTTGTTACTGCAGTGAGAAGGCAGGTAAGGAAAGGCATGTTAAAAGCTGTTTGTTTCTCTGAGGAGGGGGTCTGGTTAAAAAGTCCAAAGAAATGCAAAGGAATAACTCCATTTCTGTGTTCATTACCTACATGGTTATCCTACCTAACATGTTTACTTCACTCTCCCACATCAGATAACATGGTTATGCTTCTTTGCAGGACTTGTCCTACCCTATTTCCTCAGCTTGGCAAACAGGTCTCAGAAACAAGATGGGGACAAATCATGCCCAAAACACCATACAGGAACAATGAGGAAATAATCATGACCTTCACACTCTGAGGCCTTAGATCTGATGAAGCCATAGCTTCAGTGAAGGTTGCATCTCACATCATGGGACAAAAGGAAACACAGCCATGGCTGACTTACACAAAGAATGCACTTCACAAAACTGTGTTTTTTGCTGGGCACATTTCTCTGTCCTTCCACATACAGTTCAAGTACGTAACTTGGGCCATATCCTATAAAATTCCTTAAGGTTGTGAGGTTTATATTAAAATACATTCTCTGACACAGCAGAATAAAGCAGGACTTCTACATCTCCGGCACTGTGCAAGTTTGTCCAACTCTGTTGTACTTTGGCAATCTCTGTTTTGTCATTGGTTATAATCTATTTTACACAAAGTAGCTTAATTAACTTGTATAAACTCAGTTTTCTTTAGCAAATTTTGCACGCTCAAAGACAATCTAGGGTTTTTTTAACAACTAAAAATCTATAGTAACACCCTTTATCTGTAATAATTAATAAAAATTATACGTGCTGTACAAAAATCTAAATTACCAACACTTACCTAAAAATGTTCTATGCAAGTGTTTTTCTATTGCTACCACCTTAATGAGCACTGCCTCCTAATATTAATCAAAATAAAACTACACTTTTTACATATTGCAATCAAGATTACTCTTATATTGTTATTTTGGAAATTAAACCCACACCTTCTGTGTAAGGTGACTAAAACAACTTCCGTGTAGTTAAAGTTTTCTTGAAGCAAGAACTGATTTTATGGCATATTTCCAACTCCCAGATTAAAAAAAAATATGCAAACATCTTTTATTATACATGAAAATAAGGACCATTTCCATAGCTAGCAATTGGGTCCTTAACCCACCTTCTATCAATGAGTATTAAGAATTTAGGCTCACAGATAATTTTACACAGCAAGCAATTTCTTAAATTACATCATGACATTACTCTAAATAGTTTTTAAAATAAATGCTGTCAAAAATGAGAGTCCATTAAAATTGCTCTTACTCTCTAACTCTTCTGGAACAACTTACTCCTTTGACATCTGCAGTGAATACAAAATCCTGAAAAAAACCCACCCTGAAACTCCAGAAGGATCTCGTGTGGCCGTCTCTGATTTAACAAAGTCAGCCTATTTTAGGG
>NW_008675370.1:193654-210587 GCF_000695815.1 Acanthisitta chloris
AGTGTTTAACTTCACAGCTGTAAGCCTAATCTTTGCTGTCTAGCATGCACCAGTTAAGCCCCATATAAAGAAAACACAACTAGATTCATAACAAATTTCTATTTCAAACTACTAAATCACAGAGAGCAAACACTACCTATCAACAGGCGTTCCAGTAAAGATGACCTACAATCTTTTCTGTTCATATTATAACACTCAGTCTTTCTCAGCCTTAGTAGCTTGTACTTCTGGGAAATACCTAAATGCTTTAAATTCATTTAAGTCCAAAAATGTCTTCCACCACAACATCTATCTGGGATTGAGAGTGAGGAGAGACTCTATGACGTCTCTGGGCAATCTGTTCCTGTGAGTGGTCACTCACACAGTAATGTTCTTCCTCATGCTCAGATGGAACTTCCAGTGCATCATTTTCTGCCTGTTGCCTCTTGTCCCATTGCTTGGCACCACCGAGCAGAGCCTGGCTCCATCCTCATGACACCTTCCCTTCAGCAAGTTGTAGATTTTGATGAGGTCCCTCTCAGTCATCTCTTCTCAAGGTTGAACAGGCCCAGCTCTCTCAGCCTTTCCTCATAAGAGAGATACTCCAGGCCCTTGATTATCTTCACACCAGGAGCTCCATGTCTCTCTTCTACTGATGAGCCCAGCACTGGACACAGCACTCCAGGTGTGGCCTCACTGGGACTGGGTAGAGGTTTGTTTGTTTGACTGATTTTAGTCTACCTGATCATTGCAATCTGACACTTGAAGAGCAATTTCTAGCAATTTTTTAACACATAACTCATTTATAAAACTTGCAATGTGCACTTTTACAGCAAGAACAAATTAGCATAAAAATATTAACTGAGACTTTATTTTACAAAGTATTACTCCCTACACCTGGGTTAGGCTGATAAAACAGAAATATGATGAGTCTACTGTGTGACAATGCTAGAGACTGACCTCAAATTTCAAGTAGGGAAAAGAGCTTTTTCAGTAACAGAAGATTAATGTCTGTGTTCCAAAAATTCTATTTTTATATAAATCCACTCTTCTAAGATTTATATTTTTCTTTCTATTAGAACAGCTAATTTCAGGATTTTAACTATGTTTTAAGCATAAGACAAAGGTGTCCTCAGGTTTTGGTCAAATTATTTTACATTACATGCTGAAGTATGGCAATCGTGAAACAGAGGTGGTGATAAAATCCACAGAAATCTTAAAATACCACAACAGAAATTCCTATATTAAGGCCACATTATCAGCGAGTCTTCCTTTTGCTGGGTCACAGGACTCAATAATTAACATCAAGGCTCTGACACTGAGTAAAGCCTCAGCTTTCATCTACTTCAGATGACCTCTTCAAAGCTTCATTATAAGATTTAATTGCACTAATTAACAGAGATCAGAGTCAATTAGCTAGTTGCAGGCTGCACATCACATCACAAGGCACCTATGTTTGCAGTGATGCTGCATGACAGCAAACTAGATCAATTAACCTAACACAACACTTGTTTTCTTCCCCAAATGCACATCTTCAGATTTTGGATACCTCTGTGAAAATGTTGTCAAGGCTCGTAAACCCGTCACCAGCTCAGTAACATTAAAACTCTTCACAAAAAGGAACCACTGGGTTTTTTTCTAACTGTATCAAGAACTTCCAAAACACACAAAGAAAACCAGTAATAAACACCCCCACCTTTCCCTCCAGTTTATCAGTCTTCATTTAACATTCCAAAATGAAGGATCAATCTTCCTGCACAGCTACTTTTTTAGCTTCAGAAGACACTTAGGAGAAGTAAATAATAAGATAATTAACTTTTTCACACTGCTGTCACCCTGCAATCTCTCTGTAAAATGTGCCTTCATCCTGAAGCTAGGCTGGACAGCAGTAGCATGCACAGCACCAAACCTACATTCAGACCACAGTTGTTTCCCTTTGCAAGAGACTGCACAGTGAGTGCTGGGGCATCATGGGCACTCATCTGTGAGTTCTGGCCTTCACAAACCTTTGTTTCTTTGAATACAGTGCAACCTTCTGTTCTCTACTGATTACACGCTCAGAGACCAGCAGTAGAAAACGTCTCCACATAGTACACTTAAAGCCAATGACATTAATTAACACAGTGACTCCAACTTTCAGCTGAACCAAGACATGCCTAAATGAATGTGATCTTCATTTTGCTCCATTAGAACATGCACAGAAATACAATCCTAAATTGTAAAATGTATTTTGTGCTAGTACATTACAATGACCATTATTTAGGTATCTTGAAGGCAGACCTGAGCTTCCTTTGCCTGGATTTGAACCACATACAGCTAGGTGATGACTTCAGACCAAGAAAAAGTGCCTGCAGTGGAGTGCTGTGTGCCAGGACACCCTGAGTTCAGTGCCACAGTACCATGACTGCATGACTCCTGGCCTCCTCATAGTTAGAGACTTCCTGCAGCTGCCTGGAACACACTGTGTAGGCATACTTTTATTTTTGGATGATTTTACACGGTATTTCTTATTTGATCTTGTATCTATCTGAATATCTTAACTTTTTTTTTGGTGGGATACTGAAAACCGGTTGCTGCATGTGACCTCTGAGTGCTTTTTCTTTTCTTAGCTTTACGTGTTATGAAAATCAAGCAAACCATATTCTGCATTTTAAATGCCATATTAAGTTCTCATGTAAGTGGGACTCACTGGAATTCTCAAACATCGGGAAAATGTTGAGATGCCGTAAAACCACTGCTTTAACCAAAGAGATGAAGTTTACAGAACTATTGCTCAACATGACATGGATGTGAAAATCACTTGTCTATGCTTTTAATGAATAGATAACTATAAACTAAAAAGTATTTTTCTGCTGATATTAATGTACATTTATACCTCAACAATAAAGATAAATATTTCATTCTTTTATGCATTTATATATAAAATATAAATTAGTCATATTGATTCACTTCTATCATATATTTTATGTCATATAAATGAATTACATAAATAAATTATACATATAAATATATTGATCATGATTCAGACTGAGTAAGTGATCAAAGAGATCTGGCCAAAGCAAATGAAGGACTACACGAGGTCAGATGCCTCCAGTCACAAAAACTGACAATGAATAACTTCTCAAAGGACTAAGATGAAATACATACACATCTTACTCTGAAGATGTACTTAATACATCAGTACCAAGTACTGTTACCTACTGAGCTCTAAAATGCCCACCAGCTTCAGAATTAGGGCAGGGGCTGATGACTAAGTGGACCCTGCCATAACAGCCAAATGTAGTTCTCCTCTCCTAGACAATAACAATCCCTGTTCCCACTTGGACAACTGACGAAACTATATCTTTAAAAGCAGTTTGCTGTCTTGACCTGATTACGATTGTAGGTTTATTACTCCAAGACACTTGGGAAACATTACATTCATATACAAACATTTCCATTTTTGCCTTACTAACCAAGTCTTGTCCCAGCGCTGGATCACACATGTTTTCTTACTAAACCACAACTGACAGTAATGCAGATCATGACTACACCTCTGTCTCTCCATTTCCTAGAATTAAGCTCAATAGAAGTGGACAGCTCAATGAAGATTTCTGCCCTAGGAAGCAGGATTAAAAATATCTTAACTGAGAGAGATTGAAAAATTAGAGGTAAACGTATCTTTAAAAGAAAATTATTGAGCCTGATAAAATCAAGAACATCTCAAAAATCTAAATGCATAAAAATAAAACTTTTTGACCATTCATCTTAAAAGGATTAAAAAAATTAAAATATCAAAATATCATATTAATGATTAACCTTGCACAAAGGATTCTGGGATAAGGGCTATTTCTTAAATATTTGTATTTTTACCTGTTTGGCTTGGTCATGCATGCACTTGCACACCATCTCCCTTTCATGTCTACAGAAAAGCCAAGAACCCAAGAAATCACCCCTAAACAAGACCAGGCTCTATGAGGACCACTATGGCATGGCACATAGGACAGCCAAAATACTTCTGCTTTCAAGACTTTGCAACTCTCCTGGATAGCAAAAAGCTACATTGCTTTGTCTTGCACTTTCTGTTTAAATAAACACCATCAAATTTAGCTTAGAGTATATTCTGTCCCATTTAATGGAAGTAACTGTGATGCCAGGCATTGGCTATAAAACTAGATTACAAAATACTCTCAGTAAAGATTAGCAACTTTCCTTGCAGTTTTCTTCACAGACCACTATTACATCTTACTTTTCACAGTGATACAGCTGAATCAGGAAAATGCGACTACAAGCACTTGTGTTTTACAACACCGAAAATAAAGCATTAGGTTTGCAAAGTTATCCAGAAATAAGAACTTGTAAAACATCCTGTAAAACTATTTGTGTTTAGAGCCCAACAAGCCTGCTCTCTGTACCTCAGAAACATCTGCCCACTCCAGACCTGGACATACTGCATCTCCACAAAATCATCCAAAGCAGCAGCACTGTAGTGGGTTCTCAGAGAAGGAGACAGTCAGAAAAAAAAGAGCCAAAAAACTAAGTGGAACTTCTCCTTGGGAAAGTGGTACTACCTGGTGTTGATACTGACCACCACTGACCACAGAATACTCTTTCTGCAAATAAAGAAAATTTAGTAAAAAACCAATGAGATTAGAGTATGATAAAAAGGATGAGAGAAAAGAAGAGATACAGGAACACAAGGAAAGAGTAACAGGGCCAGAAACACCACCACCTTCTGTTTATTTACCATCATACATACAAAACTAAATGAAAGTCAGAAGAACAGAGAGAAATTATTTTAAAAACACCAAGTCTGCCAGAGGTCAAGTAGCATTTGAACAATGTTCTCAGGCAGATGGTGTGATTCTTGGTGTTGTCCTGTGCACAGCCAGGAGCTGGACTTCGATGATCACTTTGGGTCCCTTCCAACTCAGGATATTCTATGATTCTATAATAAAAGTTGGGGCTTGGTGATAATTAATTTTTTTCCCCCCAGTTCTGCTGCCCCGTGAAAGAAGTCAAAGATAAAACAGCAATTAAGCTAACTATAGTTTAGAAACATTTACTCCAGGCTTTGATCACTGGACCCAAATGTCTTGGTCCAGTTCTGTATTCCATCCTTATTCTTCCCAGGGAGATGCTGCTTCTCTTCCTATCAAAGCTGGGCAGAGATGAGGAGTTAGCTGTGCAACTGCAACAAAAGCAACTGAGTGATCCCTTAAAACATTTCCCCCCTGTTATTTTGTAAAACCTAAGCCAAAGACTTGTGTATTTTGCTTCATTTTCAAAATTCTTAAAAATGTGAGAACTTTAGAAGAGCATATTTCTATTATAAGTGATTTTATGAGAAGCTAATACTATGAAAAATATGGGGAAATTCATACTGAAAGTTATATTCAATCTTACTCTAAAAACTTCTTGAATGAATCAGATCACATTCACAAGTCAAACTTGTAATTCAGCTTCTGCCATTCCTGTCTGTAATTTCTGGCTTACTGCAAAATCTTGCTCAATTTGCCCAAACAAAGTCTGCAGTACTCCACATTTGACTGAGAGGAGGAGAACTCTAAGGTTTCGGGGTTAAAGAGATGGAAGAATACAAGGCCTGTTAACTGGTCTTCCTTTTCCTGAGTATTTTGCTATTTTTGCTATTTGATTTTGGTGTTCTTGAATATTTTGGTAACATTTCTTTTAGGTGATCAAAGACAAATTGATAGTGCACATTTTTTTACCCATACTAAAAAATAGTAATTACTATAGATTGCCAGATCATTAGAAATCTCTGAGAGGAGACACATGAATAGTTTTTCCCTTAACTGGACTTGCTGTAGATTAGTACTCCTGCTGGGAGTACACTCCTGTTTTCCCTTTTATATTATGTAGGAGGAGCAGATTAGGTGATCAGCCCTCAAGCATTCTCTTAATCCACTAAAATATCCTGTGCTTCTCAAGTTCCTCCCTCTCTTCCCTAGCTGTCTTGTCCTTCTTTTATATGAACCTATATGTTATAATGTTAAGCAGTCATTACTGGCACAACAGTGTGATTTTCCCGGCACTAGTTGAGTTTTCAGTCACTTTAAAAAACTGAAAACAAACAATCCCCTCTATGATTAACACCCAAATTCCCCAAACCACCTGAAACAACAACAACAAAAACCTCCACAAAAAACTTTCTTGCCACTATTTAGGGGATACTGCTTGGTCAAAAACAATAGCATCTGAAAATACTGAGAAAATTAACACCATTAAATAAGCAATAGATAAATAAGTTGCAAATTAAATAAAACAAAATAAGACTAATTCTCAGCGATAAATAAGGTCTGGGATTTCCCTGATTACTTCTAAGCTATCCCCTCCTTAGTGACCTCTCTGTCACACAGAGAGGAAAGAAGACTAAAACCAAGATGAATCATGCAGCTAGACTGAAGTGATTCTATGCCTAAAGTTTTTGGCTCAACTATACATACCAGTGCTGTAACTGACTAAATGCTTGACCTGTATGCAAGAAAGAAGCATGAACACAGGATTTCCTCTCAGAGAAAATTTGTGCCCAGCCACTTAAAGCATCTGTGTATGTCATTTACTTCCTACCACATCTTGAGCTAGATGAAGATGCTCTCAGAAGGGCTTAACCTTTCAAGAGTAGCAGTAGAGGATGGCAGTGTGAAAGATGATCAAGGTCTCCATGTACTAAACCAGAGATTTTCTTGTGTAAAGTGCAAATTCTGTAAGACCAGTAAAAAGACCAGAAATGAAGACCAGCACAAACCTGTACATCACAGTAAGACAACTCACTCTTTATAAAAACATCCTCTCAACACAGGAAAATTCTTGCTGGACATAACAACCTTAGGCCATTATTATAATCTCAATCTTCTTTACTTCTAGGTATATGAGGTCAATTTTTTAAGGCAACGTTATTTGCATATATTTCAATCCTCCTGCCACTTTCTTAGTTCTTTAGAAGAATATTATTATCCACATATCTGGATTTGTTGTTTTATCTGTAATATATTGAGCAGTACTTTCCAGGCCGTATATTCCTGTAGAAACATTATATGTCTGCAGTTACATACACTGCATCAAAAGTAAGAGAGAAAAGGATATTGCTTATATTCTTAACACCTGACAGTGTTTTGTTTCATACGATGAAGAACAGGACTAAGAAAGTCTACACACATTACAAAGGCCTGTTTAAAAACCACTCACCTCATGATCTAAACTACTTGCAGTAACATTATCTGATTAAAGCTCCTCTAACATAAGTAGATAAATTTATCTTGCCTACAGGCATAAATGAGTGTGCATCTACAAACGTACAATAATGTTTATCTATTGGTGTCTTTCATAGCTCAATAATATACACTAAAGAAGCATTTTAATAAATTCATCTGGCTTTTGCACTTCAGGGGAGGGGGGAGAGAAGGAGAAAATGCAGACATCTCTAGTTTTCGTGTAAACCATCAATTTTAAAAGGGTCTATTACAGTACACTTGGCTCCTGACGGAACTACTCGAGAACCTGTCATATGGCATGCCAAGTTCTTTTAAATTCTCTGAACAGGTTTATTATTACTGCTCTACAAAGTCTGCAACAAGTCTTGGCAGACCTACCACTCAACAAGAGGAACACTAGACCAGATGTGTTTAGAATCCAAAAGCACAAAGGTGCCACTTTCCATTTACAAGTCACCTTTAATCTTTTCAACTAACCTTTCAAACTGTAGTCCATCCAGGGTCTTGCCTACTTTAGCAAGACAGATAGATGGAAATGCAATGAGAGAGTTTAGTTGTCAGGCTAGGTCTTCATGGGCGAAAACCACTTTTCTAGTGCACAAATTAGTCTTTTGGAAAATGTTACTGAAGATGAACTAAAAGGACTAAATGCTGCTGGGCTGTAAAAGTACAGTGCACAGATATACAGTATTTAGGTTGATATTCAGTGCAGCACTGTATGGAAGATCTATGCAAACACATACACACACATCCAGGCTGATTTTGAATGATCTGTCCTCTCCTCCACACTCCCCAGTCCTCCAAAACATCACAAATGACAAAGCTATCATGTTAGAGGTGGCCAGGGTGCCACCAATACTGACTAAATGATCAGTGATAAGAACTTCAGAATGCAACAGTTATTAATTTTCAGATGGTCATGTAATACAATAACGTGGTAACATCTACTAACCTCTACTTTCTAAAAAGGTTTCTAGCATGCAGAATTGACAGAAAGAGTATAAGTAAAAAAATTAAAGATCGAGATTCTGGAGCATAAGTCTGTGGCAAACAATAACAGCTCTAGCATATTCAGGATGTAACTAATCAGAGCAGAAAAGGTTTTTTTCATGAAAGACATATGCCTGTGGATTGTGGAGGCCAAAGGCCTCTTAGAGGTTTATAAAACTAGCTAGAGATACGAGCAATGGAAAATACCATAGTATTTCATAAAGTGCCAGCATCAATATGGATTTGAAGATTCACATTAGCATTTTCTGAAAAGAAAACACATACTTTCTCACCTGGAATTCTTTACAAAGATACTGTTCTCTTGAAACTGAAGTGATCAAATAACAAAGAGTGTATTTTAGTAAATAATTATAAAACTGAGGTGAAGTAATATGCAGAATGTAGACTAATAAAGGAGTGAATTAATCCCTGAAATATGTTGCCTAAAGGAATATCACAAATTACAATGTCTTTTGGTAATGTGGGGTGTGTTTTTTAAATGGAGGGGGTGGGAGTGAATTTCACACCCATCATTTTGCTAAGGAGTATAACAAAGGAGAAAACACTAAGAATCAGTGAGAAAGAAGCACTGAAAATTTCCTAACCCCAAAGTATATACATTTTCAAAAATTTTACTTAGACTTTTAAAGAAAACTTACGTTACAAGGACTAACTGCTGAAATACATTTAGGTTTCCTTTCAAGGAACAGAGAGTCATCCATGGTGCAACTTTCTGGTTAGTTACGGTATACTGAGATGTCATGGTGCTTCTCAACTGCAAGGAGCCGCACCTTCATCAGGAACAAAGGTAGTATCTTGAGAAAATGTGCTTCCCTGTATTTTGCATGCTGCTAGTTTTTCATCAGGCAAGTGAACATGTACCTTTAAAAATCAGACAATAATTGTATACTTTAGGAAACAGCTCAAAATGATGATCAATTCCCAGAAGCAGCTAAGAACACACCAGACACCTTTGATTTTGGTATTTAATTTGTTTGGAAAGGGCAGAGATTCTAGTAGAGTAGCTGTAGCATGGTTTAGTCAGCACAGAATTCCAAGCAGCATGAATCAACATTAATCCACAATCAATAAGCATTTTAAAGTAAGGCCCTAGCAACTTCAGAACACTTTAAACTGTTCACTGACACCCAACAAACTGAAGAAGCCTCCCAGCTTTCCTGCTTAAAGCTAGTATTTATTTGCATGAGGGTACTCTTCCATACCATATCCACATGGCCTGTATCTTTGGTAATTTCAGCAGTGTAACATCTCAAACACTACATAAGTATCTCAGTTTAGATCATGTGCATTGGTCAAAGAGATCAGTTGAAATCTTATACAACAAAGTTCACAAACAACGAGGATGCTTGTACAAACTAGGGAGTGTCTTTTGACCATTTTAGCAAAGATGTTTTCTAAGAGGATGCTAGCAACTGGTATGCCACATTACTCTATCAGGCATGGTAAGCCAGTGTCAGGACATTATATTGGCATCCTACTTCTTTCCTTGCACAAACCAAGCTGAGTTGTTCAAATGTGGATGACTTTATGGAAATAAGCATTACACAGTTGGTGCTCTCAACAGCTCATGTACACCTATTCTCATCTTAATGACAAAGATCAGCAGTTGGAAAGGTCATGACTGAGACCTCCCAGGATGATGAAGAGCTGCTAATCATGCCACAAGTTATGCAACTGCTGGGGGGAGGTTCAAAAACCAAATAAGATCGCTACAAAGACAGGCCTATGTACAACAGATAGATATCTATATAACTGTAGGGATAAATACTTACCTGTATGCACAGGAACATCAGACAGCACTAGACAACCTTCTCCTCAGGGGAAACTCAGAACCATGAGACATTGTGCATTTTGCTCTACATGACCACCATACACCTTCCTATATACCTCCGAGGTGAACACTAGGATCTGACTCAGAGATTGATGAAAGTGAGATTATCTGTGTTAATATTCTGATAACATTATGTCAATGAGGTGAAAGGATAAGCTTATAGGAAACAAAGGGGGAATATTTCTATGGATCAGTGCTTCCTTTGCAAACAAAATTTTGGGACAGGAAACTCATTGGACAGAAACTCTTTTTACCTAGTAATTTTTCCATTTGGGTCATGTAATAATACTAATTGATAAATAACTTTCTGAGAACAGTCGAAGAACAAACACACATTGCAAAACTTGCCATAAAATGGGAGTAGTTTCTTCCGACGATATGATGCAATACTCCAAATCACACAAATGTCCTCCTACAAATCTTTCTGAACTTAATGCCAGGACATGTTTGGTTACTGCTTGTCATGTTAAGTTCCTTTTCTCCTTTCAACAAGCACCTCATACATAAAAAATCCTTATTAACTAATATTAATTCCATAGCAACTTCCTTTACACTGTCACAACAAAGATCTGTCCCATTATAATGAGATTACGTAAAATGTGCATCCACCTTAGTTGTGTAACACCACCTAAAATGGTCTTTTAACACACTTCTTTTACCAACCGTTTTTTTCTGAACATGCATGCCCTTTTGGACAATCAAAAATCTGAAGCTGGCTTCTTCAGTTTAAGAAAGCTGTTTTTATGGTCTTGATGCTTCTTAATGCCTTAACGGACTTATTAGCATTATTCAAAAAGATAGTTGATAAAGAACATTTAACTGTTTAACAATACTCAACAGACAGTTGATTATAGAAAGACATGTCAGTGCACATATGGCAGGCGGATAAATTATGCACATCTGGATTACTTTTGGCAAGAAACACAGCTAAGTGTCTAACGCCAAGTTTAGCAATCTGTCACTATCAATATGTGCATTTATTTAAAAGACATCAAGGATTCAAAGTCATATTTTCTATTTCTTCATAAAAGTTCCAGCTCTTCATGAGACGGCAAAACAGGTGACAAAACACATTGCTTAAATTGCAAAGGCTGTATAAACAGGGATAATTTTTAACTCGCCAAGCATAAAGGAGTAGCCAAAATTTCAAGTCAACTCTATTCTTGATTAGTTTGTACTACAGTCTAATGTATAGAGTAGGCACGTAATCAAGTTCTGAATAGGCAGCCTCAGAACTTAGCTGAAAATGGTTAAAACAGTTTGGTAAGTTCAAAGAAAATGAAACAATAAGAAATCATCAGAAAAGTTGCAATTATGACTTACTTTGTAACAGTAACTGCTTATTTTTAGTGACCGTTTAATGAGAAAATATACCAACCCATATCTAACTTTATTGGCCAAAACGAAGCAACAGATTTGAGGTAGAGAGAACTTCAACCATCTTGAAAAGCAAGCATAAAACTGAAGGCTGAGAAGTCATGCTTGTTCTCAATTTAAATCCAAAGTAAACAAAACAGAAAAACTACAACAGATACAGATTACTATTTGTCACAGAAACCAACAGTTGTATAAAAAAATTATCAAAAGGTCAGAGCAATTTTTTCCCAAAAGAACAGAGAGCACGACCAACAAGGCCTTTATAAACCTGAAAGTATGTAAAAAATATGAAAATCAAAATCAGATTTTGTGACAAAAAGCCTTTTTGCTTTCTTATGCATTAAAAACATTTAGCTCACACTAAACAAGGGGAGAAGGAAAAGATGTATTACAATCGCTCATCATTCTTCGTGTAAAAAAAAGCTGCAAAAACATGCTGTAAGAATTTCAAGGATGCCCATTGCCTAAGAGAAAGTGAAAATCCCTTAGCCCCATGGTGTTGTTTCTTTGGCCTAAGAAATTCCACTCAGCTTTAGCTCAATGATCATATTAGAGTCATCCACAGTTCTTTTATGATTTATATTTCTGAAGGGAATAAAACCTCATTCTATCTCATTTACACTGGTGAGATCTATGAAGAGCCAATAGTAGAGCTGCACAAGTAAACTGTACTTCTATATTCATATTAGTATATGAATACTTGAACTATAGAACATCTTTGACTTACAGTTGTAACAGATCCTTAACTGTATTCACAAGAAATTGAAATTGCTTGAGGTAGGTAATAATATTTATTCCACACACTTATTCAAAGTTCTGTTAATATTTGGCATACTAAAATATAACAATTTTGGAATATATTTCAGAACCTAAAACCTTGGCATGTTTTCTATAAAAGTTGCAACCATTTACATTTTATTTCACACACACACAGAGGTAAACAACCAGCCACAACATTTTGCATTTTAAAAAGAATTCAATTCACTATCTTACTGAACACCAAATCTGCAGCTTAGAATGAGTTTTAAGCTAGCCAAACATAAGAAAGAGAAGTTGGAAGAAACAAGTAAGAGACAGTAGAATTATCTGCCTTCTTGATGGGCAATCTCTCCTCTGGTAGGGGAAAAGGTATCACATGACTGGAGTTACTGGGACAACAGATTTCACACCAGCCTCAGGAGAAACACTCCAGGCAGTACGAATTCACATGGGTCTTTGAGAGTTTCACTTAAGATAGATGTTTGTCTGTTCATCTGTATATTCCTGCAGGCTCACTCCTTAGTGAACCATAGTACCTGTTTCTCACTATAAATAATCTACTCCTCTTGCTTCCAGTACCTGTAAAAGTTTCACTCTTCTTCACGAGTACTCAAAGTAAACATGCAAAAAGCACTTCCCACCACAGAACAACTTTAGAAATTCTCCCGACAAGCATGCATAAGCAATATTTTAACAGATGATTAATTAAATTGAAAATCTCTTATAAATGGTAAGTGCAAAGGGTTGCTTACCAGGACAAAAATCTTAAACAACGCTGAAATGGGTAAAACCCAGGGGGAACTGAGTCACAGGTTAGGTGTAACACAAATTAACATAGTGTACACTCTATTAGGCACTTGACATCAGTTACTTATGTGCCAGCTACAAGACATGTCTGTAGAACTTGATAACTTCAGTTGTACTGTATTTTAATTTAAAATGCTTTTAGTAGATTGACAATAGTTTATACTATGTAATAGTGGCTCCTTCATTGCATAAATAGGTTCAGACTCAATCAAATTTACCTATGTCTAGACACGCTGAAATGTCTTGAACATTGAACTCTCTACCAGCAGAGGGGGAACCTCTATTGTAATTTATTTCTTTCAACACACTCCAAAGGCAGACTTCTAAATACATTATTTAGCTTCTAATGCATTCTTTTTATAAACCTCATATATAGGACTAAGTTAATTCTTCTACTTCCCATGGGCAGTCAAGACAGAAAACTTGAACTGGCTGACTGCACTTGTCGCTTTAATCACACCATGAGACAGCATTTCTAAAACTACTTCTAAAATTTTAGCATATATCACAATGGTAATTGTGTACACTGAGATTTTTCCTGACCTTTGTTTCAAATGACCTCTTATCAGTTTAAATTACTCATTTCACTATCACAATCCTTTAGAGCTTTGTTTATTACAGAAATCAGTATTTTTCCACCAGTACTTGAGTCTCCAAGTTATTCAAAACTACATACTGTCACTATCATCCTAGAGCATTCTCAGACTTTTCTGGACTACAGAAATAACTGACTTCCACAAAGTCAACTGTAGACTTGTGCAGCAATTCAAAAGCAAAGACAAGAAATGAACCTGTATGTCATACATCTCAATAACTGTAATGATTTCTCCTACACCAATGGTTAATCCTCATCTGAATTTCTCTCCCTCAAAAGTCCCTCTTGGATGAAAATAACTGTATGTATTATCCCATAAAACAATGGGTCATTATCTTGCATGCTCAAAAAGAATTATATGACTGTATTCTGATTATTAAAAATATAACTTCTTTCTGCTGTTAGCAACTGAAACACTGGAGAGTGGACATTTGCTAGAGAGTCATTAGGGTGGAAACTTTGTACACAGAAACATCTTATCAATCAAAGAATTTTAAATGTACACAGGTTTTATTTCATTTATGTATTTTCATTTACATCACTCACAAAAGATACTCCAGATTAGAGTTTACCATGAAACAGTAGTAGCAGATATAAAACAAGAAACATGGATCTAATGCAATTCAAGAAATGTATTGTAAACAGATTCTTTTCTTTTTTCTTCTTTTTTTTTTTTTTTTTTAATGGAGCTATGATTAAAATTAGCCTTTAAAACTCACTTTAGGTAAAGTTCTATTTTAAGGGCAAAACACTTCTCTTACTAGAAGATGAGTGCAAAAAAAAAAAATTTAAAAAACCAAACCCAAATCGCTGTCTAACTTTGCCAAAATCTAATCTGAGTGCTTAACTGTGCCATTACATTGTGCTCAAACAAAACTTTGATCATAAATTCCTTTTCAGAGACCAAAATGAATGACAATAGGAAAGCAGGTTTCTATGGCAGAGGGCAGCTCTGTTAAAGCTTTCAATAACCATGTCAGCTCCCAGGGGCTTTAATTTGCTTCTGTGGTGGCCTTTGTTTTTATCTTTAAAGAATTCAGTAACTACATGACATACACGTACTTAATTTTTTTTCAGTATTCTTTGGTAAAATTCTAATTGCTCTCAGACACACATTTCTGAGGGATGATGGTCACTGGAGCAGATTTGCAGAGCACCACAGACAGGTGAGGCTCTAAGCCTCTGACAAGAAGTCCCAAACGCCGACAATTTCAATTCTTTTGGGGAGGCAAACAGGCAAGCACAGCTCTAATTTTCTGCTTTTTAGTATTCTTCTTCCCACTCAATGCTTGGTGACATTAGCTGGCACACTCTGTCTGTCAATATTATTTTTTTTCTGCAGAAGTAGTTTCATGAGGAAAGAAAAAAGAAAGAAAAGGATTTTTCTAGGACTCTAGTTTGGTTTTTTTCTCTTCCATCTCCTCTCCCTTGTTATTTGCCTGTTAAGATTAAATACTTGGGTCTGCAAAGACAATCAGGAGATTATTACTGCATGACAAAAAACAAACCTTGTCTTTTCTAACAATAGCCTGCCAGCCTCGGAGACAGACTGTAAGAGACATGTGGTTTAGCCCTTCCGAGGCACAACTTATATTATGTGTATATAATATTTTCTAGCGCTATGAAATACAATAAAAAAGCTGATATGGCCCTTAAATACAGTACCATAGCACAGGAAAACCTTGCAGGATCCAGTACCCAGCACATGATTTAAAGAAGTAGTATGGGGTTGTTGGAAGAGTTTTGATATTGATTCATGCTTGGCATAGAAAATAATGATTATAATGCTTTATTTTGGAAATTCTCCTCAGTGCATGAAAGCTCATGAACAGAAAGGTTTGTGATGGCGGCATCCATTAACTCTTCCTCTGTAAGAACAGCAAGTATTTTTCTAACAGGGTGGATAAGGCCAGGCTGGATGGAGCCCTGAGCAACATGGTTTAGTGGGTGGCATCCCAGCCCATGACAGCAAGATTGGAACTAGATGATCTTTCAGGTCTCTTCCAATCCAGGCCATTCTATGATATCTAGAAATCCAATTTAAAATCAGAGAGGTTTTAAATAATAAAGTGACATAACCAAACTCACTTTGAAAGACAACTACTTTCAATAGCTAAGAAATAAAAATTCACTCAACGAGAACAGACTTCAATTTTCCTCTTATTACCAGAGACTTAGACTTTCAGAGTGCTTTCCAGTAAGATAATTATAAACATCGTGGTGATGAATAACCACATCAACAATGACCAGCCACAAAACCTGCAGATAAGAAAACATTTCTTTATTTCTGAGCACGGCACAAAGTGTCCACCTAATCAAGTCTGAAGATGCCACACAGAAAACTCTGATAGAGGTTGTGAGACTGATGGTCCTGATCAGACCTATTGCTGCTGTAGAGGGAGGGCAGTTGTCCAGAGTGCAGTCAGCTGAAAATTGCTATATTTGTAGAATCCTGTGGTGTTCTGCAGGATTTCTGGCAGATTTTTCCTGCATTTCTATAGAACTACACCAGTTTCTTGGTGAGTCTTTTGTGGAGTTCAAACAGCAAATTCCTTTAATAGGTACAGGGTTGCCACACTTTTCAAGTAGTAATACTTGACAGCAATCTGCACAAAACTCCCATTGACTTCTGAAGAGGGTCATCAGTCTAAATTAAGAACAAAGTAACTGATGAAGCAACATTTCAGTTCCAAAAAAGAGAACTGGGATTCAGATTTAAAACTCTCTTTTCATCCCTGGAAAAATTCAGAATTTTATCAAAGCTTGCAAACAACTCCATTACACAAACTAGCTGAGACTACTTTTTGTACAATAATACAAGATTAAAGTTGCTGTCTATTAGCAATTACATACTGTATATTCAGGCTTATAGTCTGAATAATAGCCCCTAGAGCCTGATTCAGTAATTCTGAAGCACTTTCAAATAGGAACAATTTCTTTTTTCAGACAAGATGAATTTAAACTCTATTAACAACATAAAGTCAAGCAAAAGAAATGGAAACAACTGAAATAGTCTAAACAGTAACAGAGAATTTTAAATCTACAAGGTAAAGAGGCACATAGTAGCAAAATGAATGCTTCAGTATGCACTTTACACATATCTAAAAATATTTCATAGGAACACTATTTCTGTATTCTTTAGCACTATAGCTGAATGAATAAGGAGGAAAATGATCACACAGAGAATATTAAATCATTATAGATCTCAAAAAACATTAACCTCAGAGAACGACTCAGCTGTTTCTAGGACAAACATCCTTCAAAGGAAGATAGTAAAACTGACTGGTACATGCCAAAATGATTGAAGCATGCAGAGTAATTTCTTTGTAACAGGTGACTAATTAGGAGATGCTCTATATC
>NW_008675370.1:210648-218287 GCF_000695815.1 Acanthisitta chloris
TATTTCCAGTTACTACAATAAGAATGAATCCAAACTGCTATCACAGAAATAAAAATGTTTTTCAAAGGGTCAAGAGAGGTTTTGAATGACACAACATTCAAGTGTCAGAGTAACATCACTATCTCTTCCAATTAATTTGCAGCTATTGTTGTCAAACAAGTTATAAACTGACATATCATTATATAAGTACACATATTTTACATAAAATTACAATTTTAATTTAAAAAAATCTCAGATACATAAAATAATCTAATGAGCTTTCGCAGATTTTTCCAGCATTCAATGTATTTTTTCCAACATAGTGTGTCCCTGCCTGATAATCCTGAGCAGGGCAAGTCAACTCTTCCTCCACTGCCTGATCACAATACCCAGAAAATACATACTGTATTCTCAAGCATTTCCAGTTACCCATTTCAGATTCTCAGAATACTTAAAATTGTACTTTTCAGAACACATACGTTGAAATAATTGTAAAGCCCCAGGCCCAGAAACCCATCAGACTATCTTATTGTTTAAATGATTTGCATAACTTCTCCAGTCAGAGAAGACAGTACCATGACCATAACAGCAACATAAGTATGGGGCACACAGGTCTATGTGACTACAGTTCTTATGATTGATACCACAGACCTTTAATTTCTGTATTTCAGGGTCTATGCATATAAAACCACTCTGATGCTGGCTGAACCACAACCATTTTGGAAATGGAGGAAAGTAGAAATATTCAATTATTAGAGTGATAGCACCAATTGGGACACCATAGTCTCGTTTTCTGTTTCGTTTGTCCAAACGTTTGGATTAAGATCTTAATTCCTTCTTCAGGTTCAAACACTCATTAGAATCACCAACAATTAGCCCTGTGGTTGTAGGTGATAGTCTACCAGTGCTTAAATTACTGTATATGAATATGAAAATGAATAGCACAGTGTTTTCTTACCTCAGCGATGACAAGCAAAAAGACTTAAAGACTGACATGTTCCAATACTACACTACTATTTCAATGTAGTACATATAAGTACAGGGAGCAAGATGTAGGAAAAAGACGTAGACAGCCTTCTGTCTATAAACCATGAAGGAAGGTACAGTGCAGTCACTTCAGTTGTCTCTGGTATGACAATTTATAACTGATGTCTGTCTTTAATTCAGATTTTGTAACTCTGAGAATAAAATGGAGTAGAAAGAACAGAAACACAATTATGAATCTGAACCTTCCTGAGAAGGGCAGTTTTGCAAAGTATTTTGTGCCCTACAAGCTAGATTTCCAGTCTCCCCTCAGCCATAGTTCTACCTAAGACATTAGTTCCTCCTCTTTCATTACATTGTATTTCTCCCTTCAACCCCCCTCTGCCTGAACTGGCTTCCATTTTAGGGCACAGTCTTAGCTATCAGGTCTCCTTCCCAGTGGAGCATTGGTTACGGCTGCAGACTCTAAATGATATTTTTACCCAGTGATATGTACACTACTCATTTTGTCTTCAAATGCCTTAGGGAGATTGAGACCCATGTGCAACCGGATCGATAGTACACAGAAGAGGATTCAAACAGCAGACCACAGCTGAACCAAACAGAAAAGAGGGTCCACATGTCCCACTGCCAGACATTGTAGATTGTTAAATTAATCTCTCAGCCAGGTTCTACTGAAAATGAAGATTGTGCTTTGCCATTCTTGGCCTGCAGTTCACTTCTGAAGCATCCATCCCTCTGCACAGGAGTCAGGGATTGACAATCTGATGCTTTCTACATGCACAAAAAACATCAGCCAAATCCTGGGCCTTATTACCCACAAAAGCAGACCCTTTAAGCTTTGACCCACTTTGCCTACTAACAGCCATACTCCTAACTAAACACTTCTGTCAAGTAAATATCAACAAACCAACATGTAACACAACAGGAAACTTAATTCAATGTTCCTGATTTCAAAACAGGCAGTTCTTCAGTCAATAAACATTCCTTCTAGTGCTACAAGTAAGTGAAAGGTGACTAACAGGCAAAAGACTTTTTAAATGCCTGGAGAGTTTGGAGAGGGTTTGGAAGGAATAAGCTTGCCAGAAACTGCTGGCAAGCACACTCCCCAAAACAGCCGGCAATGGGATATCCAAGCATGCATTTTTGCTTTCTTTCCCAGACATAGTATTACCACCCCCACCTTCTTATTTATGCAGGGAAAGGGTGGCATTATTGAATTCATTTTCTTAGTTAAGCAAATTTTTTTCCTATTGCACTGAAGGAATGACTTCCAAAAGGAGAGGTAGCCAAATACATCTGGGGAGCATTTTAAGCCCATTTTACAGATACTAAAAACTGAATTGTCTGAGTCCATTGGCATAGCATAACACTTCATTTTTATGCAATGTATTAGCTACTGCGTTCCCAGTTTAGAACAGTTTGAGAGTTATACTTCTCAAATATAGCCTGGAGACACAAAAAATGACTTAAGAGAAATGTAAGAAGGCACACCCATTTTCTTTAGTAAAAGAGCACCTGCAACTATTTTATATTTTGATTCTCCTATTTTGCTAAGCCTTAGTAGTTGCATCCTATGAAGGATGTGGACTAAATCATACCTACTTCACAAAATTAAGGATTGAACAGCGGATAACCCACAGGAACTGAAGCTTAACCTCTAAGAAGTTTTCTGGAGGTTATATATCAGGACATGTAGATAAAAAGAAAAATCATCTAATGCTGCATTTTAGTATCAACATCTAAAGCTAACATCTCTGTCTCACAAGGAATGCTTTCTCAAAATGCAATTATGAACTGGAAGAAAAATTTTTCAAAACCCTGCATTTGTCCATATCCCCTCTTCTTTTGTGAGCCATCTTCCTGAACCAAGCACCAATATTACTACCAAAAAAGATCTTAATCTTTTCATACAATACCTGGCAAGTTTATGTGAACACAATGAATGTGGCAGTGGAAGCAAACTTTGTGGTTTTTAAAAGAATTTCTAGACACTAAACAGCAAAAACTATTCACATCTTTAAGAAAGCTAACAAGAACGTATGAAAATTGCCCTTTTCTTCAGATGCGTAATATTTACTCTTCCACTGCCTGCAACTGGCAGTATCAGCAATCTACTCTTGGACTGACTTTTGTTTATAAGCCAATTTTCAAATACTGCTCCAGCGTCCTGATTCCTAAACACACACCCTCAAAAATTAGTCCAGCAAGATGACATTAGTCTCTTCTCACTGACCAAATGCTTTGTAATAAGCAGATTGGCGGAGATGACTTAATTCAGGCACACTGAGTAACTGAATAATTAAATCAAATAGAAGAGCTAATAAGGAGTGCATAGAGACTGCACAGACAACGTTATTTAGGGAATGGAGAAAGTCAATGGAAAGCGAATAGCAGTAAGGCTTAAATGTGCTTTGATTCAGTATTCTGATTTGTTAAACATTTTCCCATCATTTTATGCCCTAATAAGTTTCCATTGACTAACATGACCTAAAGCTACAGAGAAAGCTAGCTGAGTGCAGAGTTTCCTAGAATATATCTCCACCAAGGTGCTGCAACTAAGCATCAGTTAAAATAATCGAGAAAATGGAAGCATACCATACCAAATTTTTTTGAGACTAGTCTTTGAATATGGTAACAACTAAGCTACCTTGAACATTACACTGTTTCAAAATAAATTAATTCTATATCAATATTCTAATACTAAACGAATTTTACATTGTGTTAAAAACAGAAGTGACACTCTGGGAAATTGAGAAATGCAGCACTGTATATAAAAAAATGCATTTTGTGTCCCACATACAACTGTGACTTAAACTTCAGTTTATCAGGAACTATAACATACATTCACTGCAAACAAAAGATGACCAAGATAAACCAAAAATAATCTGGCACTACATATTAATACATAATGCAACACAAGTTAAACCCAAAAGTTAATGTTCAATGTGATCAGCCTGACATCCTATTGTCTTCAATTCAACCAAGAAGAGACAGTCACTCAATTTCAATGAAATTATCTGAATGATCAATGGGAGCACAGCTCCTGAATTCAGATAAGAAAAATAATCTTACTTATAGTCAGCTGTCCTCAGATGTTTAATTTCGTGTATTAACTAATTGCCATGAAACAAGGATCAAGACAACCTCTGTCCATGCAGTACAATCCAAAAGTTAAAACAGTTGTATGACAATTGTGAAAAACTGATTTTTGACAGCCAGAAGGAGTAAGAATCAATTAGTGAAACTTCTGGTAGCAGACAGAAAAAAGCACCTTACCCCTAAGACCACCCATTTGTTTTATTACCTACTGCTTCAATGCACAATGATAATATAGCTAAAAGGCTGCACTTCGATTTTTACTAAAGCCAGCCAGATCAGAAATAGCAGTGACAAGAGTTTGCTATGAGTTAAAGGCTATCAATGCAACAGCTTAAAAGGATATTCTGCATGGTAGTTGTACTCTTCAAATCACGGAGACTCAGGCCACTGCCAAGTAAGTGAACGAAACAGAAGAGGAAATGTAAATTCAGAAATAGGTAGCTCCAACTTCTTGTTTTTACAATTGCAAAGCAGTGATTGCAAAGCAGCAGTCTGTCAAGTACAATTCAAGCATTCAGAAGCAAGATTTGCTATTGGGTAAAATAACTCTTCAATACATAAAAACTTTTTTTTTGGTGTCTGCATTTCTAAATGTAAATGTAAGATAAATCTATGCCTATTTCAAAACCAATGGCATGAAGATTAATGTTCACTCCAAGAGAAACAATAAAGGATATGAGAAAAAAAATCATAACATGCTGCAGAAGACCCAAAATCTACATTCCTGGGCAACTGGTGCTAAGATTTTATTTTTACATATATACGCATGTGTGTACATGCATGTGTGTGCATTCAATAAATACAAACAAAAATTATATATTATACAAACACGCGTACACATACACTCTACAGATCTCAAAATAAGCAGCACGGGCACATAATTAAGGGGTCCCCAGGGCTCATAAAGAAAGTGCAACGACCTTGTTAGTGTTTGGCCTTTCTTTCGCACCCAGTCTCATTGTAAAACAGTCAACCATGAAAGTACTTTAAAAAGCTGGTTTTCTTTTTATTTACAGCATGATTTTATAATGTACCATTCATGTTTTAGAGAAGCTGGTACTTCTGTATATCTTTCTGGCAAATTCAACATGAACCACAAACTTTCTAATTTACAACGTTCAGAAATTTGAATGCTTTTCAATACCAGGATTTTCAACTTTGCAATTTAATGACAACCCTGCCTTTGGCCTTTCCTGACCTGTTGTGAAGTAAATCAGGCACACTAATGTGGGCTAACAAGTCTTTTTCACACTGTTCGATCACCCTGCATCTTTTTTCTCCACAGACACCGCCTCTCTCCCACTCTCTGTCTAGCCATCCTCCCTCAAAGCAAACAAAATGGTCACTGTAACCCTGCATTACTGCTCATTAGATCACAGGTTAGTCAAGTGGAACTGCCCGAGGTTCCCAAAGGAGAGCTATACTTCAAAAATCTGTCCATGTCAAATGAAGAAAAACCCCTGAGCGTGGGGTCACCCAGATCAATGATCAAAAGAGACTGAGAATAGTGGAGGGAAAAAAAGAAAAAAAAAAAAGCCCTTTTTTGTAAAAAAACAGCCTTCTGTATAATAAATCAGAATAGAAAGATACTAAGCTTTTTCTCCCCCTTTAACAACATTCCATTTTGGCTTTAAACTGGAATACCTTGTTTTTCAGAAGATTTTAGAAGAGTATTCTTCAAGTGCTAAGAATGAAGTTTCAATAAAACTCAAACTTACTTCGAGAAAATTAACAACAGAAATAATGAAGATATTGGAGATTTTCTCTGCATCACATAAATGTTTAACTATTTCAAAACGTAGCAAAATCAATTTCCATTCAATTATGAAATTAATTTAAACAAATGATGCATTCTGAACTTCAGGAGAAATGATACAGGTAACACATCCACAAAAAAGGTAGCCAACATAGTTTGAACCCTCCTGGTACATGACAGATGTGCAGGCACGTGCAATACTTCAAGAATGTGCAGTACCATGTCTGTAGCCTCTGTTCATTTTATAAGAGCATAGAGCAATTTATTAATAACAACTATGAAAACAGAAAAGTCCAAACAAAACAAAGGAATAACTTTATCTGTAAGTAATAAATTTTGATACACAGAACACACTAAATTACTCAGTAAAGAGTAGTGACTGTTTAACAAGGTTCTGTGCACATAGATCATAGATATCTCACCACATGCATAATTCTTCTTATTCAAAATGAGTTATGCACTTTTAAAACAACTAACATACACTGTGTCTCCAATGAGTACACTGTTGCGGCTAAAAGGACCTCAATTTTTCCTGCAATATTGGTGACAGAGCATCTTTTTGTTTACAGCTCTGAAAAGATTTATTTTTCTGCCCTAGAGAGTAACTCAAATTTCACTCTCTTATTTCCTTTATCCACAGCCACAAGTAAAGGCATAACTAGGAATAAGGAACAAAGGTATCTAACTTGAAACAAAGAACATGGTAGTAGATTAGCAGTTAATGCATGGTCTGTTGTAAAAGCATTACTGAAACAGAACAAAGGTATAGGAAACCAAAGGAAAGAAATACTTAAAATACTCTAATGTTTCACATGTTTTCAGTAAACAATTTTCTAGCATTTATTACCACAATAACATAAACCTCAAAATGATACTGTAAATGTTGTGAAAATATATTATGAAAAAATACTGGAAAAAGTTTACAGAACAAGCCAGTACAGACAGAGAGACAGATGGGACAAGTTAATTTCAAATAAATAATACAATTGTAGCAAATTTACAACAATATATGCGCTAACCCCAATTATCCCCCTCTATAGATATGTGTGGATGACATGAACAGCCTTTTAAGAAAAGCTCATTCACTAACGCAGGTTGGACTTTCTCTTGGGTATTTTTTAATCAATTTGCTAGATGCCTTGCACTGTGTATTAATACTTGCACATGGAATTTCAGCATGCATTAACTTTAAAGAGGCCTAGACACAAATATTGAGTTTTTAGCTTTACGGCAGTACTAATACAGCACAGGCCTTCTGGCCCTTTGAACTCCACCTCTTAGTGGAATCTGAACAACCAAAGATAACAAAGAAGGCCAGAAAAATTGAAGATATTGACAAATTTTGTGTACAAATAGCCATGGATTATTCAATCCACTATTAATACTCTATTCTTGTAAACAGTAGAAAAAAAATGACATGTAAATCTGAGTTATAAAGTACTACTTTTCAAGAAAAAAATTGCTAAAGTTTTGCCTCTTTTCAATGCATTGTCTAATTTATTTGTATGATCTCGCACAAAATTAATTTCTAGACTAACTCAAAATTTCAGGCTGTTCATATTCTAGCAGAACAAGTTACTGTTTCATGTCAGACTGCGTAATAGATCTGCTAAACATTTAAACTATTTTGAGAAAACATTTACGCTTATAAAGATTCCAGCATGACTAATGATATGCTGCAGTATCAACAAATCGTCATTAGAATAATGTCGTTATATTCAAAACCCTGATTCTAGTCTCATGAAGACGATTGTTCCCAGATGCTAGAGAGCGGATAATTCATGTTTCTTCAGGACTATGTCTGCATCTGCTGCTGAA
>NW_008675370.1:218309-218593 GCF_000695815.1 Acanthisitta chloris
GTTTTCTCTTTTTGAACCAAGTGTCTTTATGCACTGAACAGAAGAGGTTTCTGAAGAAATAATGGACACTGTTTTCAGCCTACCTCCCTACAGAAGAAGGCCTCCAATGAACAGCTTTAAGCAAAAACTCAGCAGTACTCCATACTAATCCTCCCTGAACTGTGGGACTCTTCACCACTTTTGAACTTGCAGAACTCGGTTCTGCTCTTCATTTTGCTTTGAACCGCAGATTGCTCTCTACACATCTCTTCTGTTTTGCTGCCAGTAAAGTCTTGGGAAGTAAC
>NW_008675370.1:218629-232196 GCF_000695815.1 Acanthisitta chloris
CCTCCTGCAACTCCTTATTTTCAAAATCTATAATGTTCTGTCCATCAATCAAGCTCATAACCTGGGAATGAGCCTTGACTTTTGTCCTACATCACACCCACATAACATGCAAGACTTTTTCAGAACCAAAATGGCTTGAAAGAATCTGAGTAAAAAAAAAAAATTTAAAAAATAGTAGGTGTTTGCTTCTTGGCCTTTGACAACTGTACCATTGTCCCAGTAACATGCATCCAGAACACTGATGCAAAGATAATCCTTTCCCTATCCTGTCACTTGGAAACATGCCATTGTTTCATGAAGTCTCACATATATGCCATCATCTCCATGTCCATAGGTGCATGGCTTGTTATTGTTCATAAGAATTTTATGCTCACACATCTAAAGCAGATTTGGCCTCTGATGGGCCAATGATGCATCAGTTTTCAGTTTTGCTTCCCCAAATACTCAGAGAAATTCTTCTCAAGCATCTTCAGAAACGAGTTTGAAGAGGAATAGAAAGCATCCCTTACCCAAGCTGAACTCTGAGCACCTTCTGTTTGATGCAGGTTTTAAGAAACTGCATACACATGTTCCCAGCAATTTCTTCAGGGTGTTAATATTTACAGACAATATTAATCTATGCCGCTTCACAGTGCAGGCAGTGCTGATGCAGCTGAAAATTTTCTACTTTTGAGACACATAATTAAGATCCAATTTTAAATACCTCCATGGATATAAATAGATTTTCTCCTGTTCTGGTTATTGTTGAACCTTTATGACATCACCAGTAAAGATGATCATCATGATTTCCCATGCATGTGAGTATTGAATTCTTGCAGAATGAACTGAGGACAGAAATTAATTTCATACACTGCATGGCTACTCTAATGTAATGAAGATGATGTGATCACAATCAACTTAAAAAACATTTTTAAAAATTTACTTGTTATATTGAGTACCAAATATAAATGGTGTAGAAAATAGCTGAGCTACACAAAATGAGCCTCTTCCTTGGTAAACACAAGGTTCACAATATATTTAACTTCCCCTCAATCAGCAAAATTATTTTAGCACTAAGGACAAAAATAAAAGAGAAGGATATGTCCTCATCTTTTAAAAAGCACCAGCTTGTATTCTTGAACTCAAGAATACATTCTAATATATATTAAGAAGGATGTCTGAAAGAAAAACACATACTAAATCACTTTTACAATAGCAGAGTTTTCACAAGCTTGATCCAATGCATTACTAAATACTTTTCCATTCTCTTTCAACTGATCCTGAGACCTTTTTTTTAAAAATGGTAGAGTTATATTTAGACAGCAGTCATACAGCTACTATTTTGTTCCATTTGAAATTGTTATTAATTCTGAAAGAAATACATCTTCTCTTGCTCATGCAAAATGTCACTAACAGTAATTAAATTTTTGAGCATTCAAGAATTCCTCTGAAGAGCAGTATCACAGACATAGAGGCCCAAAAGGATCATAATGATTGTGTGGTCAGATTTCTATCCAACAGGCCTCAGGATTTCATTTAATTCCCTACAAAAGCCCAGCAACTTTTGACCAAGCAAAAAGGTTTTCAGAAAGAACTGTAAAAAGCTGTGCTCTTCTCAGCTCCAGCAGTCTTTACTGACTACAATATGTGTTTGTAAGTATACAAATATTTATGAAAAATATTTACTAAAATATGAATAAAGATCTTTCTGTCTGAAAGCATTTGAAAGTGTCTCTCTCTTAAAATTGCTTTTTTATTTATACAGACTATGTCCTACCTTCACAGTCATTGTGTTTAGTTCTGTAAGTACAACGAACTCTTCCTTGTAGAATGAAATTTTCTTTCTTCCTCCTTGGCTTGGAAAACCATAAAGATACTGACTTTTCAAAGCATATAGTGAAAATAAATGCCTCTTTCATATCTCCCTCTCAACTCTAGTAAACATAATTGCACACCTACTCTAGAACACTCACTGACAAATAAGATGGAAAAATTATTTCCCAGTATTTCCTCTACAGCCTTCCTCTACTCTGTTTCACCATAGTGGGATAAGCAAAAAACCATGAGGATAAGGTGGGAGGAAGAAAGGTCCAAACCTCCAAACACCTCCAGTTTTCTGCACTAGTACCACTTTCTCACCTTCCTCCCACCTCTCGTCTGAACACTAACTTACCCAATTGTCTTTTCAGCTGAGTCTGTTTAAAAATAAGGCCATGAGAAAGGATGGTAGTTAAGTAATTTTTATGCCCAAACCAGTTCATCACATGATCATACAGTCAGACTGTCACACCTGAAGGATGGGAGAAGCAAAGATATACAAATCAAAGAAACACTCCAAGTACACTCATATATATATATCTAAGCCAATCATTTGAAGACCCCAAAAGTGCTGTAAAAATGAAGTTACTGATGTTGAAACTATACACAGCAACACTTTTCAAAATCTACCCCAAGACATGCAGCTTTTTTGCAGACCTGTACCTGGCACCACTAGCTGCAAGGGCTGTTCAAAAGATTTACTTCTCTAAGGTCAATTTGATGTTGTGAAACTGCTGTATGTGGACTGTACTCCCACTCCTGTGTCTTAGCTATTCTACTTCTATTCTTCAGCTCTGGGTACATTGTGCAATAAGTGCACATTTGCAGGTGTGCTCAAGCATTTGTGTCTGTATACTTAGAAAGGTCATTCCAAATCAAAGTTTCTAGGGGCAGTCTTTTAACTCAGTTCCTTGCAGACTTACTTCTGAACAAGGAATTTACTATTCAGTGAGATACTTTTCTTTGTTGAATGTGCCACATACATTGGTACAGCAACATTAAGCTGTACTGAGTGATATTATTCACCTAAAAATGATCAACAACACCAATTCATCTTTTTATGTAATGAAAATATATTGAGGATTTCATCTGTCATGGCTTTTTTATTGTAAAACAACTGAAACACAAGTTCATGGAAGGAAAAAGTGCATTTACTGTTTGGATATAGTCTTGCAAGTATATGAAATTGTTTTGCTCTTCACATCTAACTAGGATGTGGATCTACTCACATTTATTCAAACTGCTTATCATTTTATATTACATCTTATATACATTATTTTATTTTAGGAAATTTTTGTATCTAAGTCACCTTCCTAAGAGGTCTGAAGGAATTCTTTAATCAGAATGGGAGTTTATATGAGACAAATAGGAGTTATTTCTGCATTGTTCTAATATTTCCTAAACATCAGTTTAATAATATCCCACTCTCCTGCAAATGTGTTCATAACTGAAGTCTGACAAATAACTCCTCTGTTCCCTCAAAGGCCACAGTTGTGAAGGAAGCAGCCAATACTCAAAATAGCAGAGTCCAGCTCCAAAACAATCTTCAAGTATCAGGGGATACACCTTGGACGAGAAGAAGTATTTGCAGTGAGGGGATTGCAAATATTAAGGTCATTAAGGTCACTATGATCTCAAAACAGGGTAGGAATCCATATTTTGGCTATTTACTGCACTAATCTGAAGATAAATCATTTCAGAAACAGTTTCTTGAGGAACCAAAAATCTATCCCCAATTTAACTTTGCTATGGATGTCCCTGTCATAAAGTACACAGATTTGCAACAGCTGGTCTCTGAGAATTCAGATAGATGAACTAATTTGAGAGGCTTGACCAGGGTGAAGATGAGACTACAGAGAGCACTTTCATTTTCATTCTTGGTTTCAGACAAAGTTTTTGTAGTACCTGCTGCTGGAGAAAATATCTACTCAAAACTGTTAGCTGAGATACTGCATACCCTCTGAAGCTAAATCTCCTCAGGTGTCACTGTTCGATGCAGTTTTTCAGATTGCTAATAATGACACCTATAACTGCTATACTGAAAGGGTTTCCAAAAAGAAACCATTTTCTCCTAACTAGCAGAAACTACAAAAGGCATGAACTATGGAAAAATAGTATGAAGACACTGCGATATAAAGAAGTGATTACATCCTGGAATTGAGCCTGTCGTACACAGCCAACTAGACCATAAAGCATCATGAGGTCCAGAAAGCTCAATTTCTAGAGTACTCCAGATCCCCAGCACTAGTAAGAGTTGAGGGAGTGAGAGCTCCACAGAAGCTTGCAAACCTGGGTGCCCTCCTGCAATGGTCATTTAGCTTTACTATACTTAAGGCTTCAAGAAGACATTGTTTATCTACAAAATTATTTCCAGACATAAACAGCAGAGAAGAAACTGGCAGAGTAACAGATAATAGCCCTCATATCCCAAAGATGGCTCGTTTCGTAAGGAGTCACCCTCCACTACTCTGACAGCAGAAAACCCAATTAAACACTGTCCATGATTCAAAACCCATATTCTTAACAGATAAATACATCACAACCTATGTAAGTATGGGATTAATCTTTCACACTTGCTTTTGAAAATACTGTTTGCAATTCAAAGATATCTTTAATCCTGCTCTATCAAACAAAAAAGGAGAATGGGAATGACTCTCCTGTGGAGTTTAACAAACCCACCAGCTCAACTTTAATGTAAGATCTTGTATGCAAGAGAAAAAACAGCACTTGTGATCATCATAAGCTTTCCACATTATTTTTTTTCCTGACAACAGTATTAAAAGCAATAATATAATCATAAAATAGACTGAGAAGACTTTTGATTTGCTGTCCACCAGTAAGTCTATATTAAAAAACCCTAGCATTTTCTTTTTAAATGGGAATTGAGAAAATATCCTCAGTGATTTCTCTTTATACTAGTGATCACCAATTTTTACATATGAACAAATATATTAATTGCCTGTCTTTTTGGAAAACAAAAGAACCACCAAAAGGTTATACTCTATGAACATCTCCACATATATGGTCTTAGTATAGAATAGTTCAATTGGAACTGCCTTTCAGTGATCACCTAATGTAACTGCAAACTTAGAAACAGCAATAAATATATAAAAAAGAAACTCCCCAACACCAACATGCTGTCAAACATGTAGCTACTTCACCACTAAACTGGAAAAACTAGTTTGATTGTCTTTCTTATGGCTTCCAGAAATCCTCAAGATTCAGACAAGGGTTCAGCATACTCTGCTCCTAAAACACAGTGGCTACCAACAACATCCAGCATATCCTATATGCAGCACTTATTGTTCTGTCCTGGGAGGAAAGTGACTCTCAGTTTGCATACTTGTTCCAATCACAAGAATGTACTAGAATATCCACCTTTTGATACTATTAAACAAAGTAGCACACATTCAGAAATAAAAATCAAACAAGTTGATAATGATAATCATGCTACTGTTCCCCTGCAAAGCAATTAAAACTGCTTTTATCACCATAAATCTCAAGCAAGATTTTAAGCCTGTAGCAGAAATCTGACTAATCAAAATCAGTATCTAATCAGAAGTACTTTTGTCATGGAAAAGCAAAATCACACTCTGTCAGCAAGATACTTATTTAATAAAAACATATAATTAGGTACACTGTTTTAGAATTGTACCCTGTGTTTTGGAAACCATGGCCAAACCGATATGCCACCATCTTCCCACATGCTGAGTAACTAAATTTATTTTACACTTGTAACTATTTTTATTTACCATTACAGAAGCTTTCCAAAACTACAGTCAGAACTGACTTACATGTGATTAATTCTTCATTATTGTGATTTTAATCTAAAATAAGGTTATTTTGCAGCATATCTATTGACTCAAATAGGACTGTAGGAGTTTTACAGCCTGATTAATATACGCAGTTTTTAGTTCAGCATGGCTCACTTGAAACCACAAAGCTGCTATTTGAAAATATCTAAATATGTGCTACTGTCACAGGATGAACAAAACAACTTGCAAATATCTTTGACATATTTGCTCATTTTGGCTGGAGTAGAGTTAATTTACTTCACAGTGGCTAGTATGGGGCTATGTTTAGGATTTGTGCAGGGCGCAGGGTTGACAATTCAGAGATGTTGTGGCTGAGCAAAGCTTACACAGAGCCAAGATCTTTCTGCTTCCCATACTGCCATGCTGGTGAGGAAGTTGGGGGTGCATAGGAGGCTGGGAGGAGACACAGCTGGGAGAGGAGACACAGCTGGGACAGGTGACCCAAACCGACCAAGGGGATATTCCATACCATATTATATCATGCTCAGTATACAAAGTGGGAGGAAGAAGGAGGAAGGGGAGATATTTGAAAGGATGGTGTTTGTCTTCCCAAGCCACCGTTAGATGTGCTGGGGCCCTGCTCTCCTGGAGATGTTGAGTGAAGGAGTAAATTAATTTCTTGTTTTGCTTTGCTTGCGTGCATGGCTTTTGCTTTCCCTGTAAAGCTGTCTTTATCTTAACCCATGACTTCTCTAGCTTTTATCCTTCTGATTCTCTTTTCCAACCCACTGGTAGAGGAGTGAGTGAGCGGCTGCATGGGGCTTGGTGGCTGCTGGGGTTAAACCATGACAACATGGGAACATGGAATAAACACCATAGAAGTTTATGCAAGAGAAGTAAGAGTCACATCTTCATTTACAGTTTCTACAGTTAAATGTCAAATTTAATTTCTTTATTTCATTTAAAATCAAAATAACTAGGAAACAGCCAACCAGCAACTGAACTCAGGAAAAAGAAAGACTACATTTACTGAATTGCATTTCAACTCAGTTTCTCTTGTACTTTTCCCTGATTACTTCAATAGTATGAAGTATATTCTCCAAAATGAATTAGGTTAAATTACATTTCATAAATTAAAGAAGTTATTTGGATATTCTTGCAAAGAGATGTTATAGCTGTGAATTGAACTATGCATGACATTGTTTATTACTTACAGCACACAGCTTCTATAATATTATTTCTACCTACGCAATGCACAGAAAAACACATTAAATAAGGTATAGAATTTTGAAAAACTGAAGCAATTGCACTTCCCAACAATAAATATAACTAACATCTGTTGCAGAAACTGCTTGGCACTTACACAGTTTTGTGAAGGATTTTTGTCGTAGATAAATATTTTTCTACAATTCCTATTATGCACCACTCAACTCAGACATTTTCCTTAATTATACTCCAAGGAGTCCTTTCATATCCATTAAAGAAAGGCAATTCGTTGCCTAAAAGAATGCATACATACTTTTACTTTTCAACTGTGATTCATCTGTCTTCTGACATTAAAAAAAATAGAAAAATCAAGGAAATACGTATAATTAATGGACTTGGTTCTGCAAAAATGTCTAATAAAATCTCAGTGCTCAACACATTGGTTTTGTCAAATTCTTAAATATGCTGGTTTTGATACAAGGAATGGTTTTATGATTCAGCATTTCACTTTCATTTCACGTCACAATAATGAGGACAACAGCACAGCAAAGCCATTAGGAAAGCAAGAAACTTCCATTTCAACTTCGGCAAAAATGACTGAATAAGGCTTCCACTTTGTACACAATGCAAACACAGGGCATCATTTTTTCAGGAAGAAAGAGACAAATCTGTGACAATCTCCTCCTTTTTTTATTCTTCTTAATTCTGTTTTCCACTATTTGTAAGTAAAAAAGTGCAAAGACATATACTGAGCTCTTGATAGAGGGTTGTTTTTTTCCTGAAAACGCGACTAAGCTACGCATATTTAACAAAATTCTTGTATTTACCATTTCATGCACACTCAGAGCAGCAACCAAGGCTTGTCTGCTGGAACAATTAACTAAATTTTTTTTACATTATTTTTTAAAAAGTACGCAGTAGAAACCTATTTAAAGGCTATTGTAAGCATAAAGATCTGCTTCTCTACTGAGATATCAAACAACTGGTAATGAAGGATGAGGTGAAAATGAGAGTATTGCCAATAAAAGAAAAGAAATGCTAACTCTGAGCACACAAAAAATTCAGTTCAGGCCCAAAAGTCTACCCACATGTGCTCAACTGCAATATGGGAGAGTTACATGTATAACTTGCTGTAAACCAAATCAGCTGGCATTGTATTCACTATTCTCATGAAATTGGACAAGAAACATTTCTTAAATTAAACCTCAATTAACTTTGAACAAAATTTGGCCATTTGAAAAATTTAAAAAGTAGCAAAATAAGAAACACTTAAATCATGTCAAAAAAAAGAATTTTTGTTGATGGAAATTGTAATCTGTATTGTTCAATGAAAACAAACTTACAACCAAAACATGAAGAGTATATTTGGATGATCAGGTGAAATCAGATGTGTCTCAGTATATTGTAATATTTTAAGTGGAAGGTTTAGGAACATATGCTTTGCTTTTACACTGTACAATAAATTAGGAGAAATTAATAAACTGATATACCAAAAAACAGTCATATCACATTTCATATTACATTTTCCTTAAAAATTCATTAGTTTTTTCTACATCTGTTTGCCTATGAACAAGACCTAGAACTTGCAGATTCTATTCCTGTATCATTTTAGTTTACTTTTATATGTAACTAGGTATACTAAATCCAAACTCTTTTTTTCCCCCACTTTTTTCCTAAGCACGGATTCTTGGAAGAAGGACCAAAAATTTCATTAAACATTTTACAGTATAGTTTACATTCTACTCATATTAAAATCACCACTATACTCCAGTCACATTTGCAACAGTTCTTAGCACATAATAAGCTTAATTTTTAATCCTCTTTTGGCTAAGAAAGGAGGCAGAAGTAGCAATAAAGCACTAAAGACAGTATGTTCAACTATACTGTACTAAGAGCAGCTATTCTAAAGATCAGTTAGTTCTGAATTGAAAGCCTGAAAGTTCAAATTTTAGACAAAGAAGTTAATCTAAGAAAGGATCAAGTTTAAACACAAAGTAGCAACATAGGTGCTGAACAGTTTTAACTGCTGTTATAAATACACCACGAACAGAACAAACAGAAGATTTCACATACAATCTTTAATAGGAAGAGTCCTTTAAGTGACATCTATAAACAGAATGACAGAACCAAATTTTATCTTCTGCCTACAACTTCAGAAGAATAAGTAGAGCTTCTCACGAAGAATCAGTAACTTTCAGCATTTCCTCAAATGCACATGACATGAAAGGAATTGTAGACAAGCTGAATTTTTCAGAAACTGAAGAGCAAAAGCTGCACTGAATAGAACTATTACATAATTTACTATGTGATAGCTAGAAATTAGACAAAAACATTACTCCTTAAAAGAGGAAAACCAGACCTAGTTAAGGACTTCAGAACAGGAGTTGCAAGTCCGCCTTACACCAGTACATAGCAGTTCAGAAAATAGCTTTTACATAAAAGACAACCTATAGTTGCATTCTATTGCTTTAAGCAGTTGCAAAGAATGGAGTAATGGAATAGTGCAAAATTAAAACTAATAGCAAACAAAAACCCAAGCTAAATAACCAAAAAAAAAAAAAAAAAAAAAAAAAAAAAAAAAAAAAAAAAACAAAAAAAAAAAAAAAAACACTGTCCCAGCAGCTTTACATAAGAGTAGTTTAAAAAACATCTTTTCTCCCTTAAGCAAAATATGATGAAAGCAGAAGATCTGTTTGTATCCAAGTACTACTTGTCTGTTTTCCAGAACAACTAAGCCTGTATAGAGTGCATTGGACTAAGTTCTTAGAAACTGGGACTGTTCTTGGTCTGCATACTTACACTAAAGAGAAACTGAGGCCAGTCCTTCACTACGATGTCAGGGCAATAAGTAATAGTGGGTCAGTGGTGTGCTGATAGCAAATACAAACAGGCAAGATGCTGCCACGTTAACATACCTCTTGTACGGAGCGAGCTGCTGGCTTGTCTTGGTGATTGGCCAGTATTAAAAACGGCAAAGTACATAACTGTGGGTGCTGGAGAGCAGAATGCAGTTCATTCCTAGCCGTTTCTAGATCATCTTCAGAGGAGGCGCTGTCTAATACAAATATTACCCCTTGGGATCCTTGGTAGTAACGACTCCAGTATTTCCTGATATTGTCAGCCCCTTTCAAGACAATAACAAGAACTAATTAAACCAAGAATAATTAAACAGATTTAACACTTGTAACTGAAAATAACCCATCTAGTTACAATGATCAAAACAATTAATGGGACTGTATCTTCCAATCATCATTAAAAGAATAAAAAGGAAAAAAGCCATCATAAATACAACACACACAACTGTCAAACCAGCACTGTTTAAATAAGGAAGTTGACTCAATGCAGCTTTCATCCCTGAAAGCTTCTGCTCCATTAATGCATACAGGCAGAACTACCATGCTTCTAGGACCAGTGCTACTAGTCTAATCCTTTACCTTTTCACTGAAATATCTTGGCACTAACACCTTTGCCCAATCTTTTTTACTTAGCCCTGCAGCTCCTGCCATAACCTGTAGCTTCTGTCATGGCAGCTCCTCATTTCTGAGTAAGAAAAGGTCTTCCAGTTCATCTCCAAACCATCAGAGAACTACTTCATAATTGGGGAAAAAAGGTGTCAGGAAAGCCTATTAAAGTAATTAGATACTTAATGAGGAGAATGGTGATACAATAGTGAGTTGAACAGTGAATGAGGAGCTATGGTGACAACATGCAAAGGCATTCAGTTCAACTACTTTTGCTCTGTCAACCACACTAAGGATTTTGGAAGAGCCCAACAGCAGACACATGAGTGACTGTACAGGCTTATATGCCAGAGTAATTTTTAGGACACAGTTCAGCAGCACTCAGCCATCTCAACAGAAGCCAAGCAATAAGGTTATCAACAGAAAGCTTTTGTCTCCCCTGGAGAGCAGCATATGTTGCAGCATTGAGGTAGGAAAAAAAAAATTGTATTTGACAGCTGTCAAACTATCTAAACTATGATTTGGATATGGGCTATTCTTTGTATGTCTGAATCTGGCACTACACTCATGGGGACGAACACTAAACAGTGAACAGCAGCAGCAATAGTCTAGTACAAAACTTGACATGTCTGCCAGACAGTGACTTGCAGAAATGTGCTGAAGGTATCTTTTATAGACACTTTCCTTACTTTCAGACAAGGAGAAGTGAACTTCTATGCAGACAGAGATACTAAGATCTTAAAATAACAAAACTGCTTTTCAGTGAAACAAAACACAAAATTTCTGAGCAACATGTAAACACAACATGAGATTTTAATGCAACACAATTACTATAACATTGATATAGTACTTAAAATAGTCAATTTATACATCCTGCAACAAAAGACAGTCACTAAACAGAGGTGAACAAATAAATACTTAAAAAGGAATTTGCATCATATACTTTTAGTATCCAACTCAAGAGTATTCAAATCTCATCTCATGGAGTTATTGTCATCTTTGCACCAGCCACACTGGAGCCTTAAGCATTTTGTTTCTGTATCTGCACATACAAAATTTAGATAGCTAACAAACACTGTGAACACACACACAGACACTTTCTTCTACAGAGAACACCGAAGTCATACATAATCAGTTCTTTTCTGCAAGAGACTTACAGAGTTGACTGGTTAAAGGCAAATGGTCATGAGATTTAGTCAAGACCTTGCTTAATTTCTCTTTTGATTTAACCAGACTCAAAGCAACAATGCACAAATAGGACATATGTTTCATTTATTGTATCATCAACCTTTGAAGACCAATATTACATATACAGAAAAGGGATTGCATAGAAAGCTCATGCTATGTTTCTGTACCACACAAATATCTGCCAACTGTACTTGTTAAGAATATCATAGCATCTGTTAGATGTCCCAGTCTTTCCAAACAGCTGTCTACATCAGAACCAAGCAGAGCAAGTTGCCAGAGGGACACTATTTACATAGCCACACACAGCAGTGTCACAGGCATCTGAAGTATCACATTACTTTAAAAACTAGTAGAGAATCATTTTCAATGAACTGAAAGGCCAAGACCATGATCAGTTCTTTGAAGGTATTTTTTTTCTGTCCACCATAACATCTGTCTTATTTACTCTAAGCATCAGTCAGCTACTTTTCAATCACATGTCACTGCCAGAACCTGAGTCTTATCTTTGTAACCTCACTAATTCTAAACAGAAAAACTGTGTGGTGAACTGCAGAACATTTGACCTTTTGTATCCAAGCACATAGAAGAAAGCAGCTCATGGATCCCTACATAGGACACTGAAGCCAGAAAAGGAGTATGTTGATTTGTTGGCCTTATGGTCCCGTCGTTTTGGTTTAGGTTCTTAGCAGCTCAGCTTTGCTTCTCCACATCAACAGTCCCAAAAGAAAAACCACCAAAGCATACTAATCCTTTTCTCTGCAGCCCTGGCTAGCCACCATGGCATAGTTATAAGAACCAACTTATAATGTCCAGCAAACCCTGGTATTTCCTCTGGGATCTTCAATTATTCTAGTGACCTGCTCTGAACTTGCTTACACTTCAGTTCTGAGGAAATCACAGCCTGAGGTTTAAGAATAAAAATAATTTGCACTAAGCAGACAAGAAAAAAGGCTGATAAAGCTTGTACCTTGGGGTGCCATTTTAACTCATTTTTCTGGCAAATGCACTCGAAAAATAATTCTTGGCATCAATAAGATATCAGCAGCTGGAAATCACAAGTTATACAAGACAAATAATCTGATATTCTTTTGCCTTAACTCTTCATAACCAGGGAGTGTACCTCAGCTCCTTTCCTCAGAGCATTAAGCAGTATGCTGTGGAGCTACTCTGGGCAGGAAACACTGCCCTGTGAATAGTGATCCAGTCACCACACTTCGTGGCATATAAAATTCAGTCTTAGAAAGCCAGTAGTTGTTTTTAAAGGTGCAATTTAGCACAGACTATTCTATGAATTAATCTTTTCATCTATTTCAAAGGTTTCTAAGACAGGGAAATTCAAAGCCTGAGTTCTTTGGCAATCCAGAATGTAATGTGCATCCATTACATACCCTCAGGCCCTCAGAGACTGCCAATACAAAACTAGGAACTTAACTTCACTGGTACCCAAGCATTTAGGCTTGTCAGCCTGATATCATGTGTTTCTCTAATGGCTTGGCACCATATGGTTTTGCACCACCTTCAACCATCTTTATGCCTAAATTCAGATTTAAAAAACATAATTAAATTTTTTTTAAAATCTCAAGAACATCAGAAAAATATAAGAACGCACACTGCACTGAGGTCATGCTCTATGTGAATGGTTCACAAAAATGTGATGTTCAGTGTAGTAGTTTCCTCAGGCACAGGCAAGGGCCATGTCTCACAGCTAAGTCTATGATTTGCTTCTCTCAGCAATGAGCCTATGGGAGTGGGTTGAGTCCCGTGATGTGACTAAAACATACCATTTACAAATAAATTAGAAAAAGCAACAAAACTCAATGCCACAACTCAATCACACCACTTATTAGAAAAACAAAGGTACTATTCAATCAAATGTAGGCTTGAATTACTTTATAACTAGAAAAACAAATCAAAACAGAAAAAAGCCCAGAAAAAAACCCCGAACCAAACCATACCAAAAGCACCCAAAAAAATTACAAGATGCCGTCATTAAAAACCTCAATCATTTAGCATTACTACAGGGCAGGTAGATTCAACTCACTGCAATATTAAAGACCTTTCATTTATGCTTCTTTATCATCAACCAAAGGAACAGTGTGCCCATATTAATAATGTTAATGTTTTGTATCACTGCCAACAGTACCCCTTAGAAGCTAGGGG
>NW_008675370.1:232221-232882 GCF_000695815.1 Acanthisitta chloris
CACATCCAAAACAGGCTGCACAACTACACACTCCTGTAAATATTACCACAAAATGCAGAGCTGCAAATCTTCTTTTCTACTATGAATACTTCTATTTACATCTTCATTCACAGTTGTTTAAGGCTAACTTCAGTTCCCTCCTTTTCAGTACTTTCATGAGAAAGGAACATAGCATTTCAGGAAAAAAATATCACTGAAAGCAATTTAAATGTGTCAAATTTGTTACTTGTCAGACTTGCAGCAAGTCTCCACCAAGAGCAAATGAATGTCACACAGCCCTTGCTTCAAGATAGTCTAGTCTGCACATGAAAGCTCTTGTTCACCTGAAAATACATCACAGCTCTGGAGAAGTTATAGTCTCAAATCGAGGGAAGAACAACTTTTTTTCCTTCCCATCAAAAACAGTTACTGTGGGGACATGAGAGAACGGCAAGCTGCAAACAGCTTTTCTGCTAATTCAAATATAGCATCTACTCACCTGAAATAAAGACATCTACATATTTTGAAGGTTTACAGTTGATTAAAATACTATATAAATCATTCCTCTATATTAAACAGAACACACCTAATAAGCACAAAGGTGAAACTTGCCAAGGAATATGTCAACGATGCCTCAAAAACAGCATGAAAGATTGGCCCATGGGTGGGGGAGAAAGAAGAA
>NW_008675370.1:232921-237295 GCF_000695815.1 Acanthisitta chloris
TCACTTAATAGACCCTACCCTCTCACTCCCAGAAAACCATAAGAGAAGAAATGCTTGTTTCTAAACCCACATAGGGTTTATAACTTCACTTCCCATCATATCTTTACAAGGAAAACTGAACATGTTTTCTTTAATAACCAAGAAGACACCAGAAATCTTAGAAATCTTAACATGTTCTTAAGAGATGGTGGCCTCTCCTTATCTATCTCAGGCAGGTCTCCCAGCACTCCCCTTGAATAAATACAGTATGCAGATTTTTATTTTTTCAACACTAGCTACTTTTCAACCTGTTACCTCCTTTTTTTTTATTACAAATAAATTTATAAATCCTGTTTAAGATACCCGTTCTGTATTTACATGTAATTTGTTCACTCTGGCAGACACATCCACACACAGATACAAAATTTTCCCACGGGTATAATGTCAGCTATTTTTTTATTGCTCTTGCGACAATACAGATGCTAAACCAAAACCTTCTTCAAGGCTCAAAAGTCCCAGGACTTCTGCCTCCTAGGGTTGAAGACCAAGTGATCACAGCCTGCTTTCTCTAGTGTTTCAGACAGTCCACTCCTGCAGTCATACAGAAAGCATAGCAGCAGGAAATTCACAGTTTTTACACGAAAGAGGAACATTTTGAGATTGCCAAGTCAGCTATAATCACTACAGCAATTCAACTACTATCTGAACAAACTGCATAAAACAAAAAAGGACAAAAAATGTTGGGGAATATCTTTTCTGCCTTTATAATCAAATTATACAAAAATCAAAAATGCATACTAGTCTATGGTGCTTACTGTTATTTTTTGTATCAAACTGAAGTTTATGGAAATCATCCCTGCCATTTCTTGTCTACTTTCCAGGCTTCCCCAGAAAGATTAATCTGGAAGTCAAGCCTTCAGTATTTTCTTTATTAGCTGACTTCGGTGCTGTCTCCAACTTTGAACCTCAAATTACTCCGATATTTAAAGCTATAAGAACAACATTTAGGTTTCAAGCACTTGGAAGTTTTATAAACACTGTGCTTACATCTGCCTGCAGAAAGTCACTTTGATCTACTTAGGTGTGTGTATTTTACTATCAGCTTAAAATAAAATAAATATTTTGAAATAAAAATCATCTGTTCTAATCAAGAACACAAAGTTCACCATAAAAGCTCATTAAAAATTTGGAAAAATTATTTCAAAAGGAAGATAAAATATGTGCCTTGCAATATGCTCCACCATTTACTTAATCCTGATGTGTGAAGTTTTAAATTGTCTTCAGCAGGTGGCACAGCCAGCCATTCTCACCCCTGCGTTTTCTTTTTTCTAAGTTTGTGGCTGTTTGCTTTCTAAAGTCACAAGCACAAAGTTCTCTAGGGCTGGGAAAGAACGGTTTGCAACAAGAAATCATCTGCCACCTTCCTCTCTACCCACTACTGTACCTCTGACCTTCTTCCACCTCTGCTAGAAGACTCAGGGACAGCCAGGATCTCAGAAGCAGCAGCACAACTGCACAGGTTGACAACTGCTGCTAACACCCAGCAAGGCTCAAACATTCCCTCCTCTGAGCTCCACATCTTTGATAACCATGCAGAGCTAATCTCAAAAAAAAGCTCAAAAGTCATGTTTCTTTATGGCACTGAAGACTAGTAAGCATACGACATAAGCAGCAAGTCTACCACAGCCATGTATCTCTGCCTGTTTAACCCTTGAGCTGAATGATTAGATCAACTTTACTCTTTAAAGCATCAAGGCCTGTCTGTCTAGAATCAAAAATAAAACCTTTTTCTGGGGAGGGTGAACGGTGAGTAGGTGCGTGTGTCATAAAATACATGTATCATTTCTGATGCTAAACTAGGCTGCTACACTATATCCTTTGGGTAGTGAGACAGTGGCACAGGTTGCCCAGGGAAGTGATGGCTGACCCAACCCTGGCAGTGTTCAAGGCCAGACTGGATGAGACTTTGAGCAATCTGACCTAGTGGGGAGGTGTCCCTGCCCATGACAGAGGGGGTCATGACTAGATGAACTGTAAGGTCCATTCCAACCCCTAAAATTCTATGATTCTATGATTTTGCATGAAGAAAATGGAGTTACAAGTCCAACAGAAGACATAGGCTTCTAAGCAAACCAAAGGTTCTGCTTTTCTCTCCACAAAACATTCCATGAACAAAAACAACCAGCCTTCACACTACTAAAAGCCTTACTAGGAAATGCTGTGTTTTGCTTATCCTATTGTACATAGCTGTGATAGGCATTGCTTGCATGGTTCCTACTTGCTGTGAATTAGGTAGGCAGCAAGTTGTCTTTTCACACTGTAAAAAGCTAACTGTAGAGAAAGAACAATATTTCCAAGGAACAGTGGAAAGATCACTATGCTGAATTCTTCTCAGGACTCATGTTAACAATATCCATAAGCAGGTGTAAATGATCTTTCTTATCTGTGAAATGAGAAAACTGTGTGACAGAGCCTGGGCTTAGGTACCATTTGAACAGCAGGATGAGCATGATTGATAGCAAACAGATCTAACTTTAATGCTTTTGGAAGCTGAATGTCTCTGTGCGACTCACAGCTTGGACAGCTCAACAGGGTCATCTAAAAATTTCATCTGCTAAGACATTCTGTAAACCGTTTGATGCAGCTATGTCGCAGATGGCATTGCACGTACTCTGCAACCAGATTTTGTAGAGGTGTCAACTGCCTTTTAGTCAAATACTGCATGGAGATTTTACTGCTTTGTGCTAGTTCATCCCTGTGAAGATGACTTAGGCTGGCATTTACTTGTGGGATTGGTTTTCTGATGACTAACTTGATGCAATTTTAGCTGCTCTGCCAGGCTACGTTGCTAGAAGGGTGTTCAGTACCTCACTCTACCTCCATAGAGCAAAGGAAGAGAGTGGTTTCCCATAGATATTTAAATTTTAAATTCTAAATAATAGCTCAATATTATTTTCTTCCTCCTCCCCCATTTTTCTTAGAAGGCACATACTACCTGACAACTGTTGCTGTCTTCTCCAGAGGTTTATATTTTCCATTCAACTTGGCCTACATGACAGTGTGATTCCTCCTCCTACTCTCTTTTCTTCTGCTCTCTACTTCCAAATTAAGGCAAAATAGGAATGCTTTGTTTTATCAAACCTTTTTAAAGCTATTTGTTCTCAAGTTGTCACCTAGACAATTAATTTAGCTGGCCTAAGAATGTGAATTTATTACTTCGATCATGAAGCTTAAGAAGTAACAGCAGTGGGGAGGAAAGTTCTCATCTCTCTTTTCCTGGGCATGCTCAACCAACTGGAGACAAGAACATTACTGATATTAACCACTCTGCTTTTGCTAAGCATTTAATACATTTTTTTTGCAAATGAATCTACAAAGATGATTACACAACATGTAGTCCCTATGCTTGTGAAAAAGGCCTTTGGGTATATTACAAAAACTAACACAAACATGACAATATATTTAGTAAATAAAACAGAGAATATTGCTAAATGCTATAACACGCTGCTAGTAGTTTTGAACCTTGTAACAAGAAAAAGAGCTGCTCATATCTAGAATCATGTCTTTAAATTTGTGCAGGCTTAGTATTTGGCATCTCACTAGTAGTTTCTAAGCCTGCATTTACAAGATAACAAACTAAATTATAAAACACAAGCTATTCTAAAAAAAAAATAAAAATTGGAAATTATTAGTTGACCTTCAGGACAGACCTTCAACATTGATATAGGCCTGAATAAATATCTATGTCACAGCAGACACCACAACTTCATATTCTGCTTTGACAGCGTTACAACAGCAAATGACCAGCTAAACAAACAGAATAAATGGTGAATTCGTGCACTGTGTCTCCAGGGTGGAATTTGTTAGAACTAAAGAAAAGGTTTCCTACTGCCTTTGTACCTTCATTATCTATTCTGAGAAAGAAACCCAGTGTTCAGTATCCCAAGCCTTATTCAGCAAAATATCTAGAATCTTCTAAACAACAAATGTTATCATCTGCCTTCATTTTCCAGTTTTTGCCCACTCTCCTGTATGTTCGTCATATGAAATTTCAACCTTAGTTTGCACCAAAGATTACTAAACCCTAAGAGGAAATCATCAAAACTCTAGTTTCTTTCTGTACCATTACTCAGCTCAGTTGCATAATCTAGAGAGATATGATGGATGAGGGGAAGGCTGTGGATGTAGTCTGCCTGGACTTCTGCAAAGCCTTTGACATCCTCTCCCATAGCACACTCCTGAAAAAGCTGCAGCCCATGGCCTGGACAGGGGCACTCTCTGCTGGGCTAAGAACTGGCTGGATGGCCCAGAGAGTGGTGGGGAACGGTGCCACATCCACTTGACAGCCGATCACTAGTGGTGTTCAATAGGGGACAGTGCTGGGCTCAGTGCTCT
>NW_008675371.1:0-5320 GCF_000695815.1 Acanthisitta chloris
GGGGGTGGGGGAGAACCACACGAAAGCAGAACAGTTGATGTGTGCATCACAATGAGACAGAAATGCTGCTCCTTCCGACAAGGCACATGTGAGTCTCTAGGGAAACAGTTTGTTTCCTCTGTCCCAAATATTTCACAGAACTAGGAAGGCAGTCTTGTTCACTTTCTGAAAAGCACTGCTATAACCCTTCTGCATTTTGAGTCTGTTCCATGCTCCGCAGGCTGAGTTAGGAAATATTTACATGAAGGAATACACAGAAAGAGCTAAGGAATACACAGAAAGAGCTAACAAGAGATGAAGAACATGTGCCAAGGTGCAGAGTTATTTTGGTAGAGGAAACAGGAACTACTGGAGGGAGCTGAAACAATTTCAGATCCAGTTTAATCTCCACAGGCCCAAAGAGTGCTAATTGAAATACATGTAAGTGTATTTTAGAGATGCTCAGACAATTCTTTCTCAAAGATTAAGAGCAGACACAAACTCTTTGCACATATGTTAATATCTCACATATTCACAATCAGAGATGATAAGTAAGATCAGCCCAAGCCTAAGTTAAACCAACCAGCAAGCAAACAAAGTGGCACTGAAAAATACCTTCCTTTTGTGAGATTAGGGAACAAAAAAAACCACTTTCAAATCATTGAGCAAATAGCACAACTTTCAGTATTACTGCATTCAACCTGTTCTCCTCTCACCCAGCAAACAGCAACAGCAGCTTGAGCTAAAAGAAAACTCAAAGCTAAGAAAGAGCAGCTGATCTCTCATCCTGAGACTTGCACCTTCACATCTGCTTTTATAGCAGGTTTGAAAAATCCTTTATCTCCAATGGAATTCAGTTTATTTACCCCTCTGCACACACTGTGACCCACTGGGTCACCACAAGATTCACTTTATCTTCAATGAAAACCTCTGCTCACCTAACAAAACATTTTACCTAGCTATGGTGCACAGGCAGAACTTTGGAAAAGCACTTTAGCTGTATCCCTATGAGACAGACTCACTCCAGGAATGAAAATTCCTGAGTTTCTCCAGTATGAAATACTGAGAACAGGCATCCATCTCTTCCAGCCACAGGAACTGTGACATTTTTCTTGCTTGTCTTCATTTTATAGTGTCAGGACAAGGGGGAATGGCTTCCCACTCCCAGAGGGCTGGATTAGATTAGATATATGGAAGAAATTCTTCCCTGTGAGGGTGGTGAGGCACTGGCACAGGTTGCCCAGAGAAGTTGTGGCTGCCCCAACCCTGGCAGCGTTCAAAGATAGGGTGGATGGGGCTTGTAGCAACCTGGACTAGTGGAAAGTGTCCTTGCCCATGGCAAGGGGTGGAACAAGATGATCTTTAAGGTCCCTTCCAACCCAAACCATTCTGGAAGTCTATTTTTCCTCTCTATCTCAAGAATAAAATTACCAGCTATTTATTAATCTTTAACCCTGGTGTCCCTTAGGACAAAAGCACTCTAAGATAGTAAGTGTAATGTCTCTATATGGATGCTAAAAGCAACACCAAGATTTGAACTCCATGGTCTTTTTCTTCTGCAGCATTTCAGCAGTTAGCAGCATCAACTTCACAAGGTGCTTAACAAATCCCAACACTTGTTTCCTCCCAAACTGTAACTCTTCCTTAAAACCAAAGCAAGAGACCTCAGGAATACAAAAGTCAGTTTTCATCTGCTGGTTTTAAGGATCTGTGTTTTTTTGGCAGTGATCTGAGAGCCGGTATATGTGCTGCTATTCTGTCCAAATCCTACTTGGACAATTTGCCTTTCTGCTCAAGGAATAAAATCTAACAATTCCTATCTATGGTGGTTAATAAATCTTGATGCTACTTTCAGGGTTGTTGGTTTTTTTCTTCCAATAGAGAGACAACGATGTTCTATTTATAAAGGTCAAGTAAATTGTATGCAGTCTGTGGAGCCCTAACATCTCTGTATTATTAAAACACAATATTTAAGACATTCCCTTTCAGAGAGGAAAAAGAAATCTCTCCAAATAATGTCTTCCCCACTCCCTTCTGAGTTAAAGTCTGTATGTGTGTACACTGAGGAGAAAAGGAATACAAGTGTTTATTTGTTCTTCACTTGAATTATAACAACTATTATTTTTCAAACACTCTATAACATTTTTACAGGTTGTTTGGATAAGCCACAGCTATAAATCCTACTTGGCTGTCACACAAGGAGAAAGCTTGGCATTATCTCATGGGCAAGGAAGTATGTGGGACCTGGATAGGCTGGAGAGATGGGCTGATTCCAGTGCGATGAGGCTTAACAAGGCCAAGTGCTGGTCCTGCACTTTGGCCATAACAACCCCATGCAGCACTACAGGCTGGGGACAGAGTGACTGGAGAGCAGCCAGGCAGAAAGGGACCTGGGAGTTTGGATAGATAGAAAGCTGAACATGAGCCAGCAGTGTGCTCAGGTGACCAAGAAGGCCAATGGCATCCTGGCCTGGACCAGGAACAGTGTGGTCAGCAGGACCAGGGAAGTGATTCTGCCCCTGTACTCGGTGCTGGTGAAGCCACACCTTGAATACTGTGTGCAGTTCTGGGCCCCTCAGTTCAGGAAGGGTATTGAGGTGCTGGAGCAGGTCCAGAGAAGAGCAACGAGGCTGATGAAGGGAGTCAAAGACAACTCCTATGAGGAGAGGCTGAGGGAGCTGGAGTTGTTTGGCCTGGAGAAGAGGAGGCTCAGGGGAGACCTTATCACCCTCTACACTACCTGAAAGGAGGTTGCAGTCAAGTGGGGGTTGGTCTCTTCTCCCAGGCAACCAGCAGTAGGACAAGAGGGCACAGACTCAAGCTCTGCCAGGGGAGGGTTAGGTTGGATATTAGGAAGAGATTTTTTACGGAGAGAGTAATCAAGTATTGGAATGGGCTGCCCAGGGAGGTGGTGGATTCACCATCCCTGGAGGTTTTCAAGATGAGACTGGATGTGGCACTTAGTGCCATGGTCTAGTAAGGACGGTAGGGCTGGACTCGATGATCTTGGAGGTCTCTTCCAACCCGGTTGATTCTAAGACTCTATGTGCCAACAACAGCAAAGGGGGTTGGGAGTGAAAAGGGGTTTAACAAGATTTAACATGCTTAACCTGGACAAAAATGTTGCCTTCAGACATATCTCTGCCATCTCCCCATATTGGAATGATTGATACCTGCACATAAATTGTTGAGGAGGTCAGACAAGGATTCAACAACTGGCAATGCTCAAATCTTCCTCACTTTTGTGAGAAACAGCCAGACTTTTTTTTTTAGTCTTTATCCAGTGAAGAACAGTTCAAAATCAGCAGGTTTTATGGTTATACTGGTGCTTTTGACATAGCAAAATGCAGAGAGGCCTGTGTGTCAGACAGCTTAAATCAGAGTTAATAGCACCTATGGAGCTGCTGGCACTGCAGAAAGCCCATCCAGAGCTCTGAGAAAGGCAGCAAATGAATGAGCAAACATAGAAATCCTATCTAAACTCACCCCAATTACAGCATTTACAGTTAAACACTGTGACTTGCATTGAAACCAGAATACATGAGAAACTCCTCAACTGAACTTGGTTAGGAAACTGAATTCCTGATGATATTTCATCTTTGGTGACCTCCTACCACAGCCTCTAAGGTCCAATGAATGTCTGAGAGCTGAGGGCTGCCTGTGCCACCAAGCCAACATCAAAGACCACTGACAAAATCAGAAATGTAACTGAGGAAGGGATCAGCCCATGTTGCAGCTTTACCATTGTCATATTTCCCCCACAAGCAGCTCAGAGAAGTCTGTTAGAGGCAGGAGAGGTCAAGGAGAACAAAGACGTGTCAGGCAGAATTACTTCTTGCAGGTTCTCTAATTTCATTTTTTTGGACAGATATGCCCAGCACACCCAGCTGGAAGCTGAGCAGCAGAAATCCAGAGCGATCAGCTAAACCTCCCAAGAATCAAGCTGAGCTCCATGTAGCTTTTCGATTTACATTAAAAAAACCCAACAAAAAATCACACAAAAAGTTTCAAGCTTGAATTTTAACTCTCCAAAACTCTTTGCATAATTAGCATATCTCTAATAGTCACAAACCCAACTTCAATGATTACTGTGTGATTTACTCTCAGGTTAAGAGGAAAAGAAAACCTAAAATAAATCTGTCATTAACCCATATCTGTATTAAGTTTTGTAATTTAGGTGGAAACTTGGGGAAACCTTCTGTGCCTGTGAAAATCAATGTCCCTTAAATGACAGCACTGGAATATTAAGTGTCCTGTTTTTGTTAAAGACAATGCCTTGTAGTTTGCTATTTAATTAGGAATGAAACCTAATTTCTAATCAGTGAGTGCTCATGCTTACCAATGAATTACAGTTAACATGTTCTCTGGGATATAAAAACTAATCAGTACTGAAAGGCAGAGGGATCACAGCCTGCACTGATGGGGGCAGACCAAAGCTTGTGCTGACCACACTGCTCCTCCTCAGATGGAACACTGGGTGCCTCAAACTCCCCAACTTCTTGCAAATTAGGAGGAAAAACATGAACAGGACCTGTCTGAAAAGGAAAAATAAAGGAATAAACTAACTTCCTCATGCACTGTGGCCAGCCCTGAGCCTGCAAGCAGCACTTAATGTGGGCAGATGAAATCTTCCCTGTCAAATACAGAAGAGGATTGTTGTGGAACTGCAGGCTCCCTATCCTAATCTGTTCTGGCAAGACAACTACGCTGTTTGCTTCCTATAAAAAAAGGTACATTTATGCATACATGAATAAAAGGCTAACCGTACAATCAGTACCCACAGTCGTGCCAGGAAAGAGCTGCTGTCAGAGAAAAATGGGATGTAAAATGCATCATGTAAGGGAAGATGCTTATTTTTCAGCTCTTATTTCTTATATGGACCAATAAGGCCACATTGCTTACAGAATGACAGAATTTGGTTTGGATTGGAAAGCACCTTAAAGCTCATCTCATTCCAATCCCTGTCATGGGCAGGGACACCTTCCACTAGACCAGGTTGCTCCAAGCCCCATCCAACCTGGCCTTGAACACTTCCAGAGATGGGGCAGTCACAGCTTCTCTGGGCAACCTGTGCCTCAGCACCTTCAGAGTCAAGAATTCCTTCCCAATATCCCATCTAACCCTGCCTTCTGGCAGTGTGAAGCCATTCCCCCTTCTCCTGTCACTCCAAGCCCTTGTCAATAGTCTCTCGCCATGTTCCTTGAAGGCTCCTTCAGGCACTGAAAGGCCACGGTTAGGTCACCCCAAAGCTTCTCTTCTCTGGGCTGAACAACCCCAACTCTCTCAGCCTTTCCTCCCAGTAGAGCTGCTCCAGACCTCTCATCACCTTGGTGCCTCCTCC
>NW_008675371.1:5372-5766 GCF_000695815.1 Acanthisitta chloris
GTGTCTCACCTGAGGGGGCAGAGGGGCACAATCCCCCCTCCCCTGCTGCCCACACTGTGGGATGAGCCCAGCACACAGTTGGGTTCTGGGTGCACATGGTCAGGGCACATCCAGCCTCCCACCCACAGCACCACAAATCCTTCTCCCCAGGGCTGCTCTCCATCTGCTCAGCCCCAGCCTGGATTGATCCCTGACCCAGCTGCAGCACTTGCATTTGGCCTTGTTAAACCTCATGGTGCACACGGGGAAGAGTTTTGAGGGGTTTAGGTTTTGCACCTAACAAAGCCTATGGATGTAGTGGTAGCAAAGGGCTAAGGAGAGAACACAAGGCTGGACACAAGGGCTGTGTGCCCGAGAGTTTGCCCTTTTTATTTTCAGCTGTGACAGATGTCCT
>NW_008675371.1:5776-19232 GCF_000695815.1 Acanthisitta chloris
CCCCTACCGCTCAGAATACCCCTTCTGGAAGAGAAAAGAAGCCACCAACAGCCAAGACATTTGCAGACAGTCTAAAAAGCCAGTTTGAGGGTGTGAGTGGGAGGGTCCAAAGCAAAAATCTGTTTATTTGGCACCTAAATATAGCCCAGTTCACTCAGCAAACAGTTTTTCTCTACTACATGCTATTTTGTCTGTATTTAGAGGCTGGAAGGAACCAGCTGCAGCATCACCATTTTATTACATTCTCTGATGAGGAATGTGCTTTTGTTTCCCAGCAGCAATCTGTGCTGTTATGTCCCTGTGACCACTCTCCTGAGGCTTGGGCACAAAAATTAAGCTTTCAGCTGAAGCCCCAGGAATAAGGACAAGCTCTTCACCTCGGCTTGACATGAAGGAGGTCTGCTCAGCCATGCCTGGCAGGGAACCAAGCCTCTAACACTCCAACAGGACACATCAGATGCTGCTCTTCCAGACTGGCCACAGGTTGATTAGTTATTTCATTCAACACGACCCAGCTGCTGGTAAAGGACAGGTTTCAGCCAACTGCATTCAGAGCAGAGGTTGCTGCTGCTGCTGCTCAGAAAAGCCTTCTTGGATAGTAGCCAAAAACAACTGTGGGCATTTTGAGGTAGCAGGTGGAGGAAAACTTTTTTTTCATCATGAAAATTACCACACATTAGGATTATAGCCACATAGAATAGAATCATAGAACCACAGAATGATTTGGATTGGAAAGCACCTTAAAGATCATCCTCTTCTAACCCCTGTCATGGGCAGGAACACCTTCTACTAGCCCAGGTTGCTCCAAGCCCCATCCAACCTGGCCTGGAACACTTCCAGGGTTAGAGCAGCCACAGCTTGTCTGGGCAAAATGTGCCAGTGCCTCACCAGTCTCGCCGGGAAGAATTTCTTCCCAATATCCCATCTAACCCTTCCCTCTGTGTCAGTGTGAAGCCATTTCCCCTCATCACTGCCCTCACATTGCCCCTCATGTCACTGCTCTGACGTCACTGCTGTCACATTCCCCTACCACTCCAGGCCCTTGCCCAAAGTCTCTCCAGCTCTCTTGGAGGCCCTATAGTCACTGGAAGGAGTCCTCAGAACCTTCTCTTCTCCAGGCTGAACCCCCAGCTCCCTCAGCCTACCTTCATAGGGCAGGTGTTCAGTGATATATGACTGATTCTTTTGTTCCATAATCACTTAAATCCAACTTTGCCTGCTGAAGTTTTGTCATACAGACAGATCCTGATCAATGCAGCATGTGATTTACCCTTCAGATGAGTGCACAAACAGACAACAGATTTAACTTCTCAGAAGCCCTCCCTGCGCAACAAATACTTTTTAAAAAGCACAGACCACAGAGGTATAGCTTTTTACTCAAAAAAAACCAACCCACACGTCTACAATTTTTCTCCAGTGCTTTCTCACTAATTTGCTGAGTTGGTTGTCTTTTATTCTTGATATATGTACTGCAGCAAAGTGCACTTGAGTCGACAAACCAATCCAGAGATTGCTATGTCTGGATCCAGTGTCAAGGCACTGAATTGCTGTGTCTGAGCAATCTCAGGACCACTGATACAAACAGATAAAAAGCCCTGACTTTTAGGTATTCCAAAAACACAAAGGGCACAAGAAAGGTTTCAAACAAGCAGATGATGCCGGTGGAAGGGAAAAAACCTGTAGTGCAGTGAGAGAGAGAGAGAGGTGCAGCATTGTGTGTCTTCCAGAGCTGGATCTGAAGCAACAATTGGTGATGCTCAGGCTCTGTGCTCAGGACCTGACAGCCTGTGGTTTTGCCTTGCCTATCTCTTGGTGACCAAGTGATCTGATGTAATCTGATGGCTGCAGACAGTTGGGATTTAGGGGATGATCATCCCTCTCATATTCTGTACCAGGAAGTCAAACAGAGAGTACCAAGGCAACTCTGAAGGAGCTGCAGAGCAAACAACCTGAGTGCAAGTCAGCTTTGCTGTGCATCATATTCTTCAATGGAACTGATAAAAATTATATTAAGTAGCTGGGGAAAAGCATGGAATATTATCTCCCCATGATATATCATTTCTTCAGTGTGAACAAAGTCAGAAATATTTCAGCTGCTGACCAACGAAATCAGAATAGGTAATGGACTTCCCAGGAACTAGCATCTAAGCCCCAGAAGGCTGCTCCAGCATGTATTAAAACTGAGTTGTATAAAACTTCAATTACACCTATATCCTTTAGACATAAATCACTGACCCAGTCTGGAGCTGGGATTGGATCCTCTCTGGGAAGGAGTTTAGGAAGTCTTTACGCACCTCATGACTCAACGGGAGCCTCTCTGGGAAACTCTGAAGCTCCCACTCTGCCTGTGACAGTCAGGTTGTCCCAACTCACACCTCCAGATCCTACACCATGCCAACAAGGAACAAGTTCATGAGGCTTTAGGGTTTTGTTTCCTACATATGCATATATTTTGCATCATTTTAACAACTCTGCCACAGTGCTCTGGTAGATTGCTCGGCTGTATTCAAACAGGAGTCTTCTTCAGTACTAGCCCTGCAGCCAAAATTTTTGTGTCCACTAAATCCAGTGAGTTTAATCAAATAATGTGACTCCAATTTATATCACTTGCCCATCACAGACCGCAGCAACAATCTTTTGTGGTAGAAAACCTTGGAGAAACAAGGGGAAGTAGATTAAACCTGCAATTGAAAGAGTCCTTTATAGCTCATAGAGGGAATTTCCAGCTGAACAAGAAGAGAGAAAAGAGCCACTGTGCACCAGAGGTAAAATGTGAGTGACATGGACTCATGTCCCTGGCTCTGCCCAATTTCAGGCAGGTCTCCATGTGATTGTCCTCACCACACTGATGGGGCAGTCTCACTCTCTATAGAAGCTTTTCCATGTGTACCAGCAAATACTGATATAACGTCTTAGCCCAGGTTTATACATCCCAAGTGATGCTCTAAACACCAGGCTAGTGGTTTCCTAGTTGAGCTATTTTTGGCTTTCAAATAAAGAAATAATTTTTAAAACATCTCTTTTGTCTGTGCAAGAGTAATGACACAAAACCACAAGGCTGAGATTTACTTGGTGATCTTCCTTTTGGAGTTGCTTTGCCTACCTAAAGAACACTAATAGTAATCACAAAAGTTCCAAAGAAAAAAAATGAGGATTTATTAGAGAAGTGATAATTTGTCATGGCCAACACATGTTCTTGAAGTACCTGCCAGGATGGTTGATGAGACAATAACAACACTTGCAAAGCAGAAGGCAGAGCAGCTGCTTCCTGCATGCCAGGAGCAGAGGCCAGGTCTGCCACCACACAGAGCCCAGTGTCACTCTTCCCAGTGCCAATTCCCTAACAAACAGTGGTGGCACATGGAACATACCTGTGTTGGCACCCACTGGCTTACGTGCTCTGGTATTTTGATTTGCCATGCCTGCAGCAAACCCTCCTGCAGGCACATTAATACATCCAGCAAATGAATGGAGGGAAATAGGATGGATAGTTAGTGTTCCCCTGGGAATCTACTAATGAAAGAGTGCTGGGCCACAACACAGTATCCACCCAGGACAGATTACTGCAGCACTGCCAAACAGCCCGCAGGAGCCCTTCCTGCAAAGGCAAGGCAGGCTGTGACTCTGAGACACCTGCAAAAGAAGAGCTGCACCACCTATGTCCAAGCAGAAGCACCATGAAACTTCAGTTGCCTTCCCACAGCAACAAGCCTAACTTCAAGCAGAAAGTCAGAGGCTGTGCCTTCCTTCCAGCCATACCCTGAAAGGAGGCTAGTTAAGTCAAGTAAAACAGGAGTTTCTGCCTTACTTAAGCTCTCCCAACATAGTCATTATCAAGGCATCTGAGTACATCTGTGTTTGGGTGTAGTGCTAATAGAGAAAAGCCATTGCCTCTCCACGCTTCATTTCTCTCCTGTGTTCCCAGAGCCAGGTTTCTACTGGGAAAACAGAAAGCAATCAAGTATCTGATGAGCAGGAGATGTGTTCTCCCCATTGTGCAATCGCTGTCTTAACAGGATTTAAATGTGCAAAGATGCGTATGGAAAGGAAATATGTCTCAGACACACACACACCTCCCAGCTAGTTTTTAACTACCACGTTTAGCTACACAGCACCATTCCAGCACTCAGACACAAGTTATGCACGAAGGCATGCATACACACACCCCCACATTTCTAACTGAGATTTATCCCACTCCTTTGTCTGGATGCTCCCCAGCAGCAAGACATGGCTGCTATTTGGTCCATAAGCAGGAGTGTAATAAGGACAAGTGATGCTAAAGGCTCTCACGGAGCCTCCGGAGCTGGAGCAGCATTCCATCAAGCAGGGCACAGAGATGGATAGAGGCACAGCAGGATGTCACTCAGCCACCACACAGCACAGTGTAGCATGATGTTTTGTCAATACAACTCAAAGTCACTGTCACTGAAGGGTCTGACACTGCAATGAACCCCTGCCCTTGCTCCTAAACCAGCTAGCAACAAGGGGTTCCTGCCAGAGGAATTCCCACAATGTACAACTCAAATCCCAGGCTACAATTTAAAGGTATATCCATTATACTGGAGAAGAGAAGGTTGTGTGGAGACCTCAGAGCAATCTTCCAGGACCTGAAGGGGCTACAGGGAACACATGGTCACACACTTTGAGGTGCTCCAGCATAACCTCATGCACAGCCACTCATGCTTCATGGTGTGCCCACTGCAGAATTGACTTATCCACAGCCACAGACGCTTCGAGGTGTACCTTCTTCAGCATGGTGAGGCCGTCTCCTTGGGCCACAATCCCTTCGGAGGTACATCTGCTGCAGCACAGACATAACCATGGCCACAGACTCTTCACAAAGTACCTGCTACCATGTGGACTCATCCCCAGGCCACAGTCCCATCACCTTGAGGTCACACTGGAGTTCCAGCCTGCCCAGTACAGCAGCACAGCCTCAGCAGCAATGCTCTGGCCACCTGGCCAGCCCAGGCACATAGCCATGGCTGTTATCGAGGTGTTCCCATGTACAGCAGAGCAAGGGGATCAGCAGTACAGCAAGAGGTGAAAGGGAAAAGCAGCCACTAACAAGTACTAAACTAATATAGAGTGAGGCAAGCACAAGAGCCTGTCAATTCATAGCTAAACAGCACTAACAGCTATAAATTTGATCTAGCACATCCTAATCAAATTTGTCATTATCTTGAACCTTCAAGCCTCATGCTGGGTGCCAAAAAGGACTGTGGAGGTTTAACCCCAGCCAAAACCAAGCACCATACCATCGCTTGCTCACAACTCCCACCCCAGCTGGGGTGGGGAAGAGAATCAGAAGGGGAAAAGCAAAAAAACTCATGGGCTGATATAAAGACAGTTTAATCAAGTACAGCAAAAGGCACAAGGAATTCATTCCACACTTCCCATGGGCAGGCAGGTGTTCAGTCATTTCTAGGAGAGCCAAACCCAGTACAACACCAGGACACAGAGCGAACCAGCCACCCTCTCTGTCCCTTTTTTATACTAGCACACCAGAAAAGCTGGATTGTCAAGCCTCCTGTGGTGTCTACAGTCACCACAGGTTCTCTGCCTCCTGATGTACACAGGAAACAAGGCAGGTTTTTAGGGAGATGTGAAGTCTGGAGGATGTCAGACAGGACAGCTTTGTAGATGGAAGAGCTTTAAGGTTAAAAGGGAATAACCAGCATCCATAGGAAGAGAGAAAAATCTTGGGCAGAAGGCTAAGACATCCAGGAAAGTAACCAAGAGCTCAAAAGAGAAGGGAGAAGAGGATGGTGAGGTCTTTTCCAGGAAGAGCAGTCTGTCCTGCCATGGTGGGCAGAAGGGACAGCTATGTGGGACAGCCCCTCATGGCATTTACCAGGTGTCAATATCACCTCTGTTCTGTTCATTGAATACATCTATACAACCACAAAACACAGGAGCTGCTCAAAGATGTTTATCTCCTCCAGGTGACCATGTTCACCATTAAACGTCACACAAAACCCCCTACAGGCTGTCACTAATTTAAGCAACAGTGAAATTTCAAGGCAAAGAGGTGGAAGTTAACTCCAGGATTTCCAGGACTCCTGATTTTCCATTTTACCTAAAGGAATTTCTCATGTGTTTAAGAGTCCTGATTTTCAGAGCATCTCTATAACTGAAGAGAGTTATTGTTTCCAACAAGCCTGAAGGTATAGAGTGGCATTATTTGCATCACATTTGCTTTACCTACACCTTCCTGAAGTGCTTGGCCATTGCCCTGATGTGCTGCTGCCTGAATCACAGAGCCATTGATTTCCTCTATTCATCAGAAATGTTACCCACCAAGAAAGTTATTTTCCTCATTTAGCCTGTGGACTGCAATGAATTCCCCTCACCCGATGGATCTTTGCACACAAACGACATCAAACAGGCAGTTTAAATACTAACAAGCACTGACAGATCCCAGGGACTCACTTACACTGGGGGTAGGGAACAGTGGCTTTAGATTTCCATCACTTCCATGTTGCCAGTTGTTTACTACTTTGCTCCTGAATCTCAGTAATATTCTGTGGCTGCCACACTGTAGAAACCACCAGCATTTCCACATGGAATCACTGAATGCTCTAGATTTGAAGTGACCTTAAAAATCATCTCATTCAAGCCATGGGCAGGGAAACCTTCCTAGACCAGGCTGCATACCCAGAGTCCTGCTGGTACTGAAAAATTCCATATACTCCACTGATACTAAAGCCTGATTGGTTTACATCCTAATAAGAGAGTATTTGCATTAATGCAAAACTCACCCACATGTGTAAGTACATATGTGCACATACATGTCATTACATATATATACACAGACATACATTTCCCTTGCACTTAGGATATCACATTTAACACAAAGTGTGTGTTTATTTACAAGACTCTAGTTTAATTTCACAGAATCATAGAATTTTAGGGTTGGAATTGACCTTACAGATCATCTAGTCCCAACCTCCCACCAGAACAGGTCGCTCAAGGCTTTAGCCAAGCTGGCTTTGAACACTGCCAGGGGACTGCCACAGCCTCCCTGGGCAACCTGTGCAGTGTCTCACCAACCTCACAGGAAAAAACTTTTCCTAACATCTAACCTAAAGTTTCCCTCCTTCAATTTGAATCCATTATCCCTTGTTCTATCACTGCAGTTCCTAACACAGAGTCCCTCTGCAGCTTCCCTGGAGCCCCTTCAGATCCTGGCAGGTTGCTCTGAGGTCTCCACACAACCTTCTCTTCCCAAGGCTGAATAACCCCACCTTCCTCCACTTGTCTTCATAGGGGAGATGCTCTAACCGTCTTATCAACTTCGTGGCCTCCTCTGGACTTGCTCAGTCAACCCAGTCAGCTTTTTGGTCAACCCAGGCAGCTCCATGTAATTACTCGTTTGTTCGCATCACCCCCAGACACACCTCAAAGAACATTCAGTAAGTGAACAAAACAAGCTCGGCTGGGCTGGGGAGTTTCCAAATCCACGTGGCAGAGCTGGTGCACAGCTTTCCTGACACAGTTTGTGTGTTTCACAGGAAACACCTCCAATAAATATGCTCTCAAACTGAACCAAAAAAGGGGAATTTGGGGGAAAGAAACACCGCTCCAGGCAGGAAGAGTGTTACAGTCTGAGGAGGGGCTTTCTTTCAGTGATATCCTACTTCAGGTTTGCTCTTAAGCCCCAAATATAGTGCAAATTTCCCAATGTTACTTTTTAAAAGTCTTATAGCCCATTTTCTACTTTGAAAGCAGGCACCAGTGTTCAAGTTTGGCTCTCCCTGCTCAGGCACTAGTTTCCAAGGAAACCAGCGACTGCATTGCAAAACCAAGTCCTGTGCTCGCTGGCTCCCAAGTACACCGTGGCTTTTTCTGTGACACAAACCCTGCCAAGTAGGTGCTTTACCACTGGATAAAACACCTGGATACAATTTCAGACATTCAGGGTACAAAGTACATACCCAAGCAACATGCACACTTACTACCAAACCACTTTCTGTAGACGTTGAAAGAGAAAGGTATTATTTTCATGGTTTAGACTCCAATGTAGCAAATGCTTTTGTTTATTATTGTTCTCTCAGCCCTTCCAAACAAAGGCCACATAAAATGTGAATGTCAGGGACATCTCTGCCTGCACCTACCCCCTAGAAATGGCAAAGCAGCAGATGAAACACATTTATACAATATTTATACTTTAGCCTGCTACAAATGCAATTATTTTGGTGCCATGAAAAGCCAGAAGAGAAGAAATACCAGCAGCACAGGCAGCAAGGAGTATCAGTTATGTCAGTAAGTGGCATTTAAACCACCACCATCTCCAGTTCAGCTTTCCAGGACACATTCCCTTAGGGTGAGGTTTATATTCAGAGACTTCTGAACTCTTAGCATCCCACAGTCTCTATCCCAAGCAGGAAAACCAAAGAAAATTATAGATATCAAGTCACTGTGTTGCTTATAACTCCCTAAAGGAGCATTTTTTTCTCCCTTGACTCCTCTTTTGCATCTGGAGCTCAGCAAGATGAGGTTCTCTGCTCAGTATCAGCACTCTGACCTGCTTTTTTATTACTACTATTAATTTCACATACTTTTAGAAACACAGGATGACAAAGCTCAGGAATGCTTTACAGAGAGTCTAGAGAGAAGGAATTCGTGCCCATGGTCTGGGACATCATTTGATGCACTTTAAAACTATTCATCTACAGCATTCATAGAGATAAGTATGAATGTAATACAGCTAAGAAGAATACAGATAGTTGTTCCAGTAATACAAATAAGAGGAAAAGAAGTTAATTCTATAGAAAATGAATTTATGGAGCTGTATTACAATTGAAAAAATAGTTTCTATGTTAATTACCACCTTCATTTAGGTGCTATTAGTGTGCTCAAAACTCCTGTACATGCTGAATAGTTTTGTTTTGCATATAACCACCATGAAAATGTCAATGCAGTTTCTGAACAGAACTATCTTCCTTTAAAATACAGTTTATTGATCCTACACTGCTAAACTTAATATCCAAAAGCAGCAGAAATCCAGGGAAGTCTGTGTTGCTTGTTGCTGCTGAGCAGAACTAAGGATAATCGAGATCACAGTGATGTTTAATCTTGAAATTAAACTCATCAAAGCAAGAATCAGACAGACAATGACAAAACAACAATGTGGTTTTAATAGTTTTGTCTAGTGAGTTGTCTACCTTACTTTGAATAAAACCCCTCTGGCCCTTAGCAAAAGCATTACCTGCCTGAACAAGTGTGCTTGAGAGAGGACCAAAAAGCACTGCTTCCAGCAGAGAAAAACCCTTGTCCTCTGTGTAACAACTAAACCCCATACAATTATCCCTTACTACCCCTATTAACTCAGGCCTCAAGAGGTTATTATATATTATACAAAGAGTCAAACTATCAGCAATCTCCTACTTGCCACTTCACAAGGCATTAGACAGCAGGGCTGGGCAGCGTGAGTCACACGTGTGTGCAAAGGGAAGCCCCAGACATCACCACCACCACTGCCAGACCTGTCAAAACAGAGGAAAATAAGACTTGACTGACTTGCTTCAAAACTGTCCTTACTGTGTATTCAAACTTCTGTCAGTGAGCTCATCATCCTTCACAGTAAAACCTCATCCCTGCGAAGCATGAGGGATCCTCCCTCAACAGACCTCCCACCACTGCCCCATCACCACTCAACACACACACCAGTGAAGCCCTAACCCCTCAAATCCTGCACACAGAAAAAAAACCCTGACATTAATGGATGCCAGTGTTGCACCCGGAATTAGCTTAAACTACATTCAGATGGATTCCACATTAGATCACATAGCACATAAAAGCAGCCAGAGCAGTTAATATCTCTCCATCAAATGAATAATGCATTCAATTAATTTCTCACTGGACACATCATACTGAATTACATCTTGATACCAAAAATGAAGGGTGCACCACTACATCTATCGCTGCTGAGTGCTTTTGGCAAGATGCTTTCTGCAGCACAGCACCAAAACTAGACAAGTAACAGGACTAAAGAAGCCACTATATCCCAGCTCCTGCCACACATCCCAGGAAGCTATCACTGTGGGAGTGTGTCTGTTTCTCATCATGGGTCCCTCCATCATCTCAACCATCAGTTTCCAGTGGTTACATTATGTACCAACTATAGAATCATAAAATAATCAAGGTTGGAGGAGACCTCTAAGATCATCACGTCCAACCATTAACCTGTCACTGCTGTAAACCACATCCTCCAGCACCAGATCCAGACACCTCTTAAACACTTCCATGGATGGTGACTCCACCACCTCCCTGAGCAATATTCCAGTGCCTGAACACCCTGACAGGGAAAATATTTTTCCTAATCTGAATCTGACTCTCCCTGCCTCAGCTTATGGCCATTCCCTCTAGACCTCTCACTGCAGCCATGGCAGGAGAGACCATATCCCATCACTCTCCAACCTCCTTTCAGGTAGTTGTAGAGAAGGATGCCATCACTGTGGGACCGTGTCTCAGTTCTTCACCACAGGTCCTCCATCATCTCAACCATCAGTTTCCAGTGGTTACATTATGTACTAACCATCCTCCAAATTCTTTTAGAAAGAGGAGAGTGTGGGGTTTAAGAAAATAGATGTTTAGGTGGTTTGGAGATTTTTTAGAACCATAGTTTGAGAGTCTTGAATAATGAACAGCTCCTGGGTACCACAGCATACATCTCATTGACAAATACCAGCAGGTCATTTTATGCAAACACTCTAAATATGAAGTGCTTTTCAAGTAGTTCTGGGGGTTTTATAACTATTATGATCACTTAAAAATATGCCTCTAGCCCACAGAAGATGCACACGTTGCCTTCAAAGAACCAATTCGGCCATTGCAGGGATTCTGTTCAACCTCTTGTATGCATGTTGTACTTCCCTAAGGCTATGTAACCAAGTATTTAATATTTTTCAAACCAGACCTCTTAAATACAATTCACAGGCTGCTCCTCCCCTCACAAACGAGGCTCTGGGATTTTGGCAGATTCCCCAACTTTATGTTCAAAGCATGCCTAAGTCTGTTAGCTCACAAGAACAAGTCATCTTTCATCTTACTCAACACTTCCTACAAATGACACAGCATTTTGCCCTTATCTCTATTAACGACAGGGCTGACACCACCTGGGCCAGGAGATCAGACCCTTCACGCTCACGAGCTCTCTGCTTTGTTCTACATTCTGCTTCTACAATTCTTTTTTTTTCCTTTCTGGAAGAGAAAATACGCTGATTGCACAGACCTTCAAAAAAGCAGACAGCTGTTGCCGATCCCTGAACAAAACAGCCTTTGAAAACTAAAGTCCTGGGTATTTTCCCATGGCAAGTACTAGGGAACGAAAGGGAAGAGCTGCAGCTTGCTGGTTAAAAAGGCTTTTTCTTTAGCTTGCTGCTATGTACAATTTTAATTGGAATAGCAGTTGCTACAAAGTATCCTTTTCATGCTGACAGGCTGTTAGCAGCCAGGATAGACCCTGCGAGAGGTCAAAGGTGTGGAAAAACAAACAGAGCAGCAATTTGAGAAGATGAAGAAGAGATAAAGATTTGTCACAGCATTTTTCTACCACTGAAAACCACCCAAGCTTTCTCCACAGTCTGTGCCCAGTTACTCAGCCGCTTCTTGCAAGTTATTTCCTTCTTGAGGGGGCAGAAAAAGCCCCTTATTTTACACAACTAGCTTTAGTTACTTGAACAGGAAGACTGATCAAGATGCCCATGCCTTTCTTTTCTCACTGGCCTGGTAACTTGCAAGAAATTGGCAAGATGTGTCCCTCCATGGATTTTAGCTCCCCATGTGAACCCACAAAGTCCTGTTTCACTTCTAAATACATTTTTGGAGGCAAAACAAGCCCAACTCTACAACAGCAAGTAAAATTCTGAGAGCTCTGAAACAGCTCTTTTTCTAAATTCCCTACATCTTAAATGGGGGAGTTTGTGTGCAAGATCTTGCAGGAGACTTAATGGTATTTTTGCACATGAAGCAATAAATTTACTTTCATGCTTCGAAAGCCATTCACAGAACACGGAATCATAGTCTGGATCGGAAAGGGCCTTAGAGATCATCTTGTTCCAACCCTCTGCCATGGGCAGGAACACCTTCCACTAGACCAGGTTGCTCCAAGCCCCACCCACCTTGGTCTGGAACACTTCCAGGGATGGGGTAGCCACAGCTTCTCTGGGCAATCGGTGCCAGTGTCTCACCACTCTCACAGGGAACAATTTCTCCCAAACATCTACCCTAACTCTGTCCCATGTCAATGCAAAGCCATTCCCCCTTGTCACTACAGGCCTTGTCCAAAGTCCCTCTCCAGTCCTCTTGTAATAGGTACAGAGTTCAACCACTTTATAACCCAGAATCTTCTACATGGCATCACAGCACTTTCCATAGACACTTCACCACACAGTCAGACCCACAGATATCACACATCTACCACGGGCCTCATGTTCACTCCTCATTTCTAACAGATTTTCTGCTACTACTGGTCCTACCAATCTGCAGCCACCTTAGGTGCTCCACCAGACCAGGAGGACAGATCCAGCACCACCTAATTGCAAAAAAACCCACAGGCTACCAAAGAATTGTAGAAAAAAGCCAACTTTTCTTTGTATATTATGACAGTTCTGCTTCCCGGTCCTCTCCAGCTTAACCCCCACTACCACCAGAAAAAGTTATCTTGAACATCAGGTTTTGAGGTCTCCTTATCACCAAAACATGACAGCTGACATGGAACAGTGAACACTTCCCAGAGACACACACTCCTGAAGTCATTAACAAGTATCTTTTCATGGAATCACAGAATGGTTTGGCTTGGAAGGGACCTTAAAGCTCATCTCACTCCAATCCCCTGCCATGGGCAGGGACACTTTCCACCAACCCAGGTTGCTCCAAGCCCTGTCCAACCTGGCCTTGAAAACTCCCACCTCAGTGATTAAGACCTGCAGCCACAAGTTGACTTAAATATTGCAAATAATATTAAGACTATTGACCATGGAAGGTGAATATGAAACACTCCCTCAGGCAAGTAGGACATGGTACACCCCACACCAGACTACAGTGAGACATTTACACAAGGAGCAATTACAATTCAAGCTGGAAAACGTCAACCTAAGGCTTTGTCAGGCTTCCTACACATTTCACTCTACACAACAGAGGCTCTAGGCTCGTTCTGCTGAAACCTGTCTGGGGAACTCCACTCACACTTTGAGGGCACCAAGGGGCAAACACACCGACAGAAAAATAAATGTTTCTGGATGTGATACACTACCCTACAGGACGTTAAGGCCGATGGGATGCCTTATCCCACCTTAGATGTTTATAAGGCACAACACAAATTGCACAGACCACCTGGTCTCTGCCACCCCTGTGCCCCCCCTCGCCTGACAGCTCCCGGTGTACACTTTTTGGGGTGGTTTGGTTTGGCTTGAGAGAGCTGCGAGGGGGTATTTTTCGGTCCACCGCCGCT
>NW_008675372.1:0-697 GCF_000695815.1 Acanthisitta chloris
GGACAGCAAGTGACAGGACAAAGACAGGTCTCCCAGTCAAATGCTTTTTTTAATCTAGATTGCCACCTCAGGCTGTAGCTCCACCAGGGAGTCTGTGCAGGTGCAAGGTGTATGTGGTCAATTAACCCAGACCAATTAACCAATCCAGATACTTGTACTGAATAAAAGAACTAAAGCACAACAACAGGAATATTTTGCTAGTAATTTCGGGAGCCACGGAAGGTCCTAGGTCATCTACATAGTACAGTTTCTTTTCCAGAAACAAACAAGACAGAGAATTTCATCTTGTCTCAAGCATGGTGATATGTCAGACATCTCACTACTGTATAAAGGAAAGAGAATCACAGTGAGAGTAACTGCTCTCTGACCCTCCAGACCTTGTCAGCTCTGTTCCCTGAAAATGTTGTTTCTGGTGCTGGGATTAGAAGAAACTGAAAGCTAAGGTATGCTGAATAACAAGCAAGTTTATGCAAGTTTACAATCAGTGAACTGAGAATTGTTTCTAGATACCATTTCTGAATCTGCTGGTGGTAAATAGCTTGTTAAAATGACTATAATGGGAAAGAGAGAAGGGGGAGCAATAATCAAGCAGTGTAGGCATATAGAGACCTTTATTGTAGGTACCTTAAGCACCTTCAGGCACCCCAGGGAGAGACAGGCTCCTGTCCACCAGAACAGCTGCCATGGTGTGATCCCT
>NW_008675372.1:1006-2175 GCF_000695815.1 Acanthisitta chloris
GCAGCTTAAGTCACCATGAAGCTACAGACCAAATTTAGCACATCCAATTAGACAAAATGAGTATCCTACCAAGCTGCCTTTCTTGAGGTGTAAACCAAGTCACTTACAGTATGTTTTATGATGCTGCAAGCAAAGCAGCATTTGATTCATAGTCATACAAACTCCGTAACAGACACTAAACAGGACCACATAGCACTCCACAGGGGAAAGACAAATAACCAAGTCAAGGAAGCACTGGGTCCTACAGGAAGATGAAACATTAGTGATTCAGAGGAGAAAAACAAATAAAAGCAGCCAAGCAGGCTTTAATCTAATGATGCTGTGACGCAGGCATGTGCAAGGACACTGTTGGCCTCTGCAAAGGTACAGTGGAACTATTAGCACATTGTCAGTGTTTCTATCTTTAGAAAACTATTTAATCTCTATTTATTCCACAGCAAGTGACAGCATTGGAAGATCACTAACCCTATACATGAGTATTCCTCATGTGAAGCAGAGGGAACCGAAAAGTCCTTCTAAACCTTCGGTCAAGAATGCTTAATCAAAACTGCACTTGGCTCAGTCTTGTCAAAGTGTCATAAACATTCCCAGCCTGGTACAAAATCCATTTCTTCATCATTAACCTGGCACAGATGTAAAATAAATGATAAATAATCTATTCAGCTACCCAAGAAAACATTTCTCACAGTAAGTGTACTTCAGCAAGTCTTGAGCAATCTAACTGTAGCCTGTCATGCAGAAATGCCACTATTAACTTGCCCGGTCTGCACAGAAATGTACATGACCCAGCCACTGGGCACACAGTAGCAGCAGCTATAATAGAGCTGAGTAGAAGGTCTGCACTCCTGTAGAGTAAAGTGGATGCAACTAACATCTCATAAGAAATTTAAGTCTGGACCAAGGCCTGAGGTTCTTAATCTAAAGTCTAGCAGAGCAGATTTTCATTCTACGGGGAGTTAAGAGCATTTGTAGGAAAGGGTAGAAGAGGTTAACAATTCCTCCATGCATTTCTTATCAGTCCTGTGCTCCACACAAATTGCTGAGAGCTTTGGGAGCATGGAAGGTCAGGTCTTCAGGTCAACAGCAAATTCAAACTTTGTGAAAACAGCACAGAAAAGGCAACGTTTCTGTCCACACTACATAGCTTTCCATTTGCTCTCACTTGTGAG
>NW_008675373.1:0-469 GCF_000695815.1 Acanthisitta chloris
CTCAAAGTTACTGGTGGGATCTCAAAGATACTGGTGTGACCCCAAAGTTGGTGGTTGCACAAAGTCAGTTTTGAACCCCCCAAAATGCCTCAAATCTCCCCCAAAATATCCCAAATCTCCCCCAAAATATCCCAAATCTCCCCCAAAATATCCCAAATCTCCCCCAAAATATCCCAAATCTCCCCCAAAATATCCCAAATCTCCCCCAAAATATCCCAAATCTCCCCCAAAATATCCCAAATCTCCCCCAAAATATCCCAAATCTCCCCCAAAATATCCCAAATCTCCCCCAAAATATCCCAAATCTCCCCCAAAATATCCCAAATCTCCCCCAAAATATCCCAAATCTCCCCCAAAATATCCCAAATCTCCCCCAAAATATCCCAAATCTCCCCCAAACCCACCTGGTTCCTGGCTGCCCCTGCATGACGACGGTGGGGCGCACGGCCAGGGGTGGCACGGGCAGGAC
>NW_008675374.1:0-19520 GCF_000695815.1 Acanthisitta chloris
AAGTGTGGGTAAATCATAGAATTTTAGTATCAAATGATTTTTCCAACATGTTATCCCATGACAGTAATTGTAGTTTGCCCTAGGAAACAAACCCCTATCCCGAGCAGAACCATCAGCCTAGGCACAGGGTTTCTGAGAAGGATGGTGAGGAAGGTAAAGTGGGAGGAAGAGGGATGAAGTAAAACAGGATTTGTAGACACAGACTATGTGCCTGACAAAATTCAAGGCAAGCTGAGGGGCATAGAAGTGTGAGCACAAGGTATGGTTTATCTTTGCCCAGAAAGGCTTGTCCCCGTAGCAGAGCTCATGTGCCTCTGTGCCTTGGGAAACAAATTAATTCCAGATTGCCAAGTGATGGGATGACAACATAGTTCTTGGTCACACAGACAGCAAAACAGCCTGAGAAGGCAGCTCCACATCACTGCTTTAATCAGATACCCTTGAAATACTCTGCAGCCAAGTCAGCTGAATACATTAGGCTGAGAGAAGCTCTAGTTTGCATCCAAATCCAAACAAAACTCTTGATTTCTGCAGCTGCTGTCCAGCTTCCCTGCTTTTGGCTGTCATCACTCTGTGTCACACTGACATAAATCCACACAGCTATTGTTCTTCTGTGAAACACCGTGTGATAATGGATGATGCTTTTATTAGTGCATGCAGCATCATGCCTGCTTACAGAGCCTGGAGTCCCTTGTTGTTTGCCAATTATTTATAAGGTGACTAATGTACATAAAGGAAGTATTTATGAAAGCATATCCAGTCAAAATTTATGCTGGAATGATTGGTATTACAATAGTTGGCAAGGGGCTTGTATGGAGGTAGGAGCTCCCCTGAAGTCAAGTGCAACCCCAAAAAAGAGTAGATGCCTCAGAGTGGTTGATTTAAATAGATAAGAGCTAATATGTATGAGGGAAGGAGAAAGCTGAAACAGACTTTGACCTGGCAGCACAGCAGAGATTGTCAAAGGAGCTGTTTTCTCTCAGAAGGTGCAGTGTTGGGAAGTTCAGGTTTCTGTGGGGATGCCTTGGCCACTGCCAGCAGGAACAGAGAAACAATTCCTATGATGCTGGCAGGTTTCCTTTTAACATGTTTACTAATGTTTGCATTCTGTTCAGGAGTGATCACGTTGAAAAATCTTGGCATGCAAACATCCAGTTATTTGGAAATTTCTTCTACAAGGACATTCTGTGTATTTCAAAGTTGACACTGAAAAACAAAATTGAATCCAAAATCTGCAACATTTTCTTTTGGATGAAGCAAGTTTTCTGCATGTCAGGTTGTTAGTAAAACACAGAAGTATGGGTCCAGGTCTTGTGAAACTTGGTCCTTCCCATGGGAACACAAAGCCTTTGAATGCTCAGCAAATTAGTCATTGCTGATGTCAGGCTAATGCACTTCTCAGTACAAAATCTCCATGTGCAGGTGTGCTGGGAGATCATCCATTTCAGTAGGAAGTGCTGTAATATTTTTCCAACTGACACAAAAGACCAGAGCACAAGAGATCTGCACACTGATGAAGGTAGTGCCAGTGCTGCTGCTGCCATTAACCCCTCCTGAAGTGGGGAGATGGGTCTGGATCCATTTCTGTCATGGTATAGGGGGAGGAGGGAAAAACCAACAACCCATTCAAGACCTGGATTGTGTCTCAGAAACTCTGCTGCATCCTGGTCTTTAGCATGTTGGAGCTCCCGCTGAGCTTCCAGTCTAGATTTCACTCAGTGTCTTGTGGCCAGAGGGGTGCACTGTATCACCCTTAATAAATAAAATGAAAGGTGAATTCTGCTGGAGACACTTAAATCCAAAGTGAGGATTAATAGATTGACATTTCTAGATACTTGTTTTGATTTGTCTTTGTCTGAAGAGTAAAATATCAGGGGTTTTGCTCTCTTGGGTTTTTTTTGGTTTGTTTGTTTTGGGTTTTTGTTGTTGTTTGTTTTGGGGTATTTTTCCTCAAGCAATGACAACTCTGTTTTACCCTGAGGCCTGAAAGTCCATTCCACAGGGTGGATGATGGATGCTGCAGGCCTGGTAGTAACTCCAGTGGGGAGATCTTTGCTCACCTGAACATCAGTAGCAGACCTGGAGGCAGCCTTCACATCACGAGGTTGCTTGTGTGTCAGAGGACAAGAGACTTGAGGTACTTTTCCTTATTCAGGCTTTGAGGTCAGTTTGTATGGGTAGAAAACCATTTCTTTCCATGTGCTTCCACCACCTGATCATCAAGCCCTCTCTGAGCCTCTTGCCTAGAGCTGAATGCAGGTGACTAAGAAGCCCTGTGGGGTAGGTGTCATCAAGCTGCTGCCTCCCCTGGTGGGAAGCTGGAGGTGGGAAGTTTGCTGTCTCCCAGATCCACTGTGTCTCTGTGGAGTGTGAGGGGGAAATGTGTGGGACATGCAGTGCTGATCTGACTGCTGAGTTCCCTTTGCTTTGAGCTGGTAATGGTCATGAAACCTTGTTTTGACACTCACCTTGTTTAGCTGGGATGGAAGATGCTCTGGGGTTTCATTATTTGTTTTGTGGATTAAGCACAACATGAGTGGGACAGCAGTGAGATCCCAGGAGAGTCCTTGTTTGTGATGATTAAAATAAATAAATAAAAGTTGAGGTGTTCTGTTACTTTGTTTTCCCTTTCAAGCTACCTAAGTATAACTGTACTTGAAAGGATTGCGTGACATGAGGGCAAACAGCAAATTCTTCCTTTCAGAAATGGGGGAAGGTACTTATTTATAAAGTCGAGGCCAGATTCATTCCTTTGATCATGAATTGCAGCTTGTCTGTTACCAGTATTATTTCATACTTCATCTTTTCTCATGTAGTTTCTTTTCCTTTTGATCTTGCTCTGTTACTTCTGCCAGTTGTGCTACGTGAGAAGAATAAGTAAACTTAAGACTTGAATTGGCACTGGAAAAACATATCCCTTTAGATATTAAATTGCTCATGTCAAATGCCTTGGAAGTTTGACCAGGATGCAAAAGCTTAGTGGTTGTGCTGGACAGTAAAATGAAGAGTTTGTCTGGCATCCATCTGGCATCATCTGCAGACCATTCCCCTTGCACTTGACTCCTTGTGGTCTGGTGTGCTCTAGTGCAGTGCAGACGCACAAATCTGCAGTCTCTCAGCTCTCAGGAGAAAATCCTGGGGAAGACTGGAGAACTCAGTGACCATTTTTTTCCCATCAGGAGCTCTGGAAGGCTGAAGGCTGCAATGTATATTTTCTTTTAACATAGAGGTTAAGAGAAAAAGCTTAAACTTCCCCCCTGTGAAACCCAGAGGCCAAGAAGCTGTGGAGGCTCCTCTTCCTACACACTGATTTGGCAGGTAAATCAATTTTGCCTCTCTAGGAGATGAAAGAACTTGCAGCCATATGGAGAGTACAAAAAGAGTCAGGAGGTTGATCAACCCTGCTTGGCTCAGGGCTTTCTTGATGGCCACCTCTCAGAAGCCTTTCCAAGCCTCTCCTTTCACTAGCTAGTTGGTTTCTGGAAGAGCTCCCTTTCTGGGTGAGCCCTTGTACGTTTCTTCAGACCAGCATTTACACTGCTCATGACCTGCTGTCCTCAAATGCTTTGGCTCAGGGGTCATCTAAACCACAGAACCCCTGAGCACACCACTGCATTTGGCTTGTGACTGCTCTGACTTTGAAGAGGCTAAAGGACTGTTCCTGCCTGGGCTTGGTTTGATTTTTGTTGCCATTGGTTTGCTTCTTGCCCCCCCCATTATTATTTTTTAAAACTATTTCTCATCTCTGTGCTCCTTTTCCTCCCTTTCAGCAGTTCTCTGCATTTCAGAGCCACTGCAGTGCATCCGTGTATTCATTCAGAAGAATTTCCAAACTTCTTGTTGCAAGATACTGCAGGAAATAATGATATATTTTTACAAATCTCTTGAAAAGACACAAAGGCACAAATTTATCATGAACTCCTGAAATTTCGATAATGAAATTTATTCAACTGATTCAATAGTAGGTTTTTCTCCCACCTCTCCTTTTGAAGTCCTGTCCTCTTGAGGCAAGTGACTACTTGAGAAATTCAACTTGCATTTATTAAAAATGAGTTTTCAAAGATAAGAAGATTAAGAAGAAGGAAGCATTGTCAGGCTACAAATAAATTTTTCAGCTGAATCTCCTGACCAGACAGAATTAGCTTTTTTTGGTTTTAGAGTGCCACAGTCTCAGTACTGATCTCCACTTTTCCTAATACAAGCAATTTTTACTGGTGTGATTTCAAGCCTGATCACTCCTGGGCTAACCTAACTTTTAATTCACCTTATTCTTGTTTATGCAATGTAACAAGTTGTGTTCCATGCTAGATTACTGTATGTTGTAGATATTGCATTTTTCCCTCTTTGTATGACAGATTTACCCAGCATAGCCAGGAGAGTCCAGAGACACATGTAGTGTGTAGGGTATGTTTGCAATGCTTGAAGAGCCCACAGCAAGCTGTGTTATACTTAAATCCCTGGTTCAGATCTGGCCTCCAGTCCATGATGACTGAAGTGTGCTGCTGATTTCCTCCCAGCTTTCATGCCAATGTAAGGAGAATTGGAAATACACAGATGCTATATATTTTCTCTTTTTTTTAATTTTTTTTATTTTTAATGTCTGTGTCACTTTTAGCTGTAAAGAGTACCTTCTTCTCAATTTTTTTCAATAAAGACTAATTCCAGGACACAGAGATACAAATCTTTCCCAACTGAATATGTAAGTATATGCAATACATGGATGCTTACAATTTTAGATCCCCTACTTCCCCCTCCCCCCAATTTCTTATAACCCCAAAACCACTGAAAATCCTGGCTGGAGGGGATTTTTTTCCTTCCTATCTGATGGCATTTTACCTCTGTTAGTGATAACAGTAATTTGTATTCCACAAAAGAGACTTTGTTTTGCCCAGCCCATTTATGTGTTCTAAATGATTTTAATTTTTTTAAAATCCTGTGCCTGGTGTGAGCTTCTGTCATCTGCCCACGTCACATCTCCTGTATGGCTGTATGATACCTGTGGCATGGTGGAAATCTCATCTAATGTTAGTTGTAACCCAATGTTAGGAAAATGCTGATGGTCTATGCGGCTGCAGGCGACCACTGGAAGCACCACCGTGTGACAAGGTGTTTGCTGCCCAAGGTGGTTCAAGGGCCCTTGTGGGAGACCTCCAAGAAGTTTTCTCACTGGCATTTGGCCCTTGGTGACTTGTTTTGTCTTCAAACTTCATGTTGGGCTTAGCTTTCAGGTACCTTATTCTTGACTTCCTATTTTTGTGTGAATGATGATGCATAACCTGCCCATTCTCATACATGTTTCAGCTTTGTGGCTGTCTCTTCTTGCTAAGATAAACAACTTGCAAAAGGTGTCTCTCACCCCATAATGAGGACTGATGGGAAGCACCAGGTCTGCACAGAGCAATGAGGATGTGAAGAGTGGAGGGGAGAGCTGCCAGGGAGAGCAAGCACTGGGGCTGAGCAGGTTGGCAGAAAGCACCTGCCACCTGCCACGACAAACTGGGTTTCTGAAGATAGTGAGGCATTTGAATTGAGGCTCCTCTCTAATGTGAATACTTCTGGGAAAAAAACCAACCCAGAATGACCTTTGCTAAACATTCAATTGATTTAGTCGACCTGGCACAGATGTTGCTCTGGATCTGCTGTGAGGATCTTCCATCCTCTATGCCAAACACTTCACTCATGTTTGGTGCCTGGCTGACAAACATCGCTGAGTGGGTCGATTCTCTGCACCTTATCAGAGAGATTAAGTGGTTTAGGAAGGTGAGACGTGATAGGATTTCACTTTCTGAAGGTGAGTCCTGGGTGACAGATGCTCAGTGATGTTTGAAAACTGCTTAGTGAGAATATGTAAAGAGCCATAGTTAATATATGAAGGCTATTATTCTCTTGTTTCTGTACAAGACCTGTTAACATCCTAAGTGAAAACACAGCCAGTTGCTCCATGGTAAAATGTTGGGCAGTGTGACTGTAGTAGAGTGGTGAAGTCTCTCTTGCTTAGTGGTGACCTGTAAAATAGCAGTAAGTTAACCATCCTCTCTAATCCCAGGCAGAGATCCAGTGAGTGGTAAACGACTTTCTGAACAATCCCACAGGCTCCAAAGGAAGCCCCTGGCTGTGTGTGCTGGGCTGGGGGAGGGCAGGAGCAGAGGCCTCTGGGTACAAAGGCTTCTCCCTGGCTGAGGTTTTGTTGGTGTGGGTCAGACCAGCCTGGCAGCTGTTGGTGGGGTTTGGTCCTGTCTTGTGCCCTGGGCATAGGTGAGGCAACCTACCGAGGTTCCTCCCAGCTCTGTTTCTGGTGGGTCTGGGACTGGCTGTATTTAGACTTTAACTCTGCTTATCTGCCATGTGAAATATATTTCAGTCAAAGGCATCTGCTTATTTATTCCTTTTTCCTTTCTGCAAGCTGGTGGAATACTGTAAGAAAGGGAATTTTTTTTGTTTGCTTTTTTGTTCTTGTATTTATTTCCCTTTAGAAGTGAAATGCTGTTTAAAGGTGATGTGCTGCTTTCCATGTGCATGTACCTACAGTAATATTTTTGTAAATATGGGCAGAAGTGTGTTCAGCTTTGAGCTGTGTTTAATTCATCACCCAATAGCTCTCCTGAAGATATACTATTACAGCAATCCCTGATCTGAGAGCTAATTAATGCTCCAGGTAATCTGGGCACAGACAGAGGGGCAGAAGCAGAGTTTGTCAGCTGCTCTTTGGGCACAAAGCTTGCTGGATTCTATGGTGCAGTAGAAACAGAAGAAAGTAAATAGGTCATAATGGGTATATAATTCTCCTTTAATCCTGGTAGAGGATAAATCCATTCTTTTAGGGTGTTTTAGAAGCTGCAGTTGATCTGTATTGTGTCACTTATTGTTATTCTGAGGCAATAGCAATTGATGTATCTTCAGCCTGATGCCTTACTGGTCTCTATAGGTTGAATTTAATCTTTAAAAAGCTTTGAATATTGATGCAGTTATGCAATTAAAAAATAAGACAATAAAAGGGGAAAGAAGAGAAGTAAAAAAAATAAAGCAAATGAAAAATAAAATGGGTAAGAAATAGATCAATATTTCCTAATACTCTCAGCAGTCTGGTATGAAAAGTCACAGGTGATGGTTATGACTCCACCACAAATGCAAATGCTGGGGCCACATGGAGGATGCAGCACAGCAGTAGGGTGCAGGGCACCTCTGCATCTCTTATGGGTTTTAAAGATCTCAGTGATCCGGGGTGCTGCTTCCCATCTAAGTGATTTCAGCAGTTCCATGCCACTAGTAAACCCCCAGTGAACATGTATGGCAGGAGGCAGAGGATGACTGCCAAGATCTCATCATTGGGCCTAACCAAACTTGCTTATTGCTGAAGGCAAGGGGCACTGCATGTGTTCTGCTCTTCCCCTGTGCTCTGGTGCTCCTGAGCCTGTGTGCAGCCTGCTCAGGGCTGGCTGGGACCTCACTGGTGCTGGGGCTCGATGGCTGTGCTGGTGCACCACAGCACAGCCAATGTTGCACCCAAGTGATGTGCCAGCAAGGGGAAAGCAGCTGCACAATATGCTGCCAGCTTTGCATTCATGGACAGTCTCAACCCTTGGCTTGTTCGCCAGCATCTTATTTTCATGATTTGTTGTTTTTACTGTGCAGCTGAGCACCAAATCAGACTCAGAAGTGAGCTGCAGAAGGCTCTGTATGTTGCTGGAAAACAGCCTGATAAAACAAAACAGATGCTGTCATAAAAAATAAAGAAGAAAGTCTGTTAAATAGAGCTCCCCTTGAAGAAAAGGAAAGTATTTCATGCAGCATACATTGAATTTTCTGCGGTTTATTATGTTTATTTTGACCTGTGAAGCTGCTGAAGCCTCAGCTGGGTGTATATGTTGCTGTGAGGCTGCATGTGCTTGGAAGGGATCTGCACCCAACACTGAGAAACTGCAGAGGCTGAAATTTCCAGCAGTACCTCAGCACCAGCACACTGTGCACTCTGGCTTTTCAGATGAGACCCCACCTGGAATACTGCATGCAGTTCTGGTGCCCTCAGCATAAGGAAAACATGAAACTGTTGGATAAAGTCCAGAGAAGGGTCATGAATTTGGTAAGAGGACTGGAGCATCTCCCCTATGAAGACAGGCTGAGGACATTGGGGTGGTTAAGCTTGGAGAAGAAAAGGTTGTGTGGAGACTTTATAGCAAGTTTTTAGCATTTGAAGGGCCTACAGGGAAGCCAGAGAGGGACTCTTTCTTAGGAACTGCAATGATAGGACAAGGGGTAATAGATTCAGATTGAAGGAGGGGAAATTTAGGTTAGATATTAGGAAAAAGTATTTTCCTGTGAGGGTAGTGAGACACTGGAACAGGTTGCCCAGGGAGGTAGTGGCTGCCCCAACCCTGGCAGTGTTCAAAGCCAGGCTGGATGAGGCCTTGAGTAACTAGTATTCCTGCCCAGGGCAGGGGGTTGTGACTAGATGATCTGTAAGGTCCATTCCAAACCCTAAAATTCTATGATTTTATGAACCAACCCAACTACTAAGTTTTACATGCAAATAAAAATAGGTGAGATGTATACAGTTTGAAATCAGAGGACCCCAACCATATTTATATTTTTTTTGAAGATACGTATTTCAAGAAACCAAGACTCTTCTTGCAGCCTACTTTCTTGAAGAAAACCTGCCAAGATAAAATTGATAGAAGATGTTGAGAGGAGTAGGCCAGTTGCAGGGGGGGATGCTGTAATGGAAACCCTGCAGCTTCAGAGTAGGATCAGCTCTCTAGACATAAGAAAACATGGAACCAGCATCAGCCTGTGATACTTCCTGAGGATAAATTTTACAGCACTTCAGCAACTGCAGAAGAGCCTCAACAGATTTGGGAGCAGTGTCTCAAGGAATGCCAGAACATTGTGAATCCTCTTTTTCTAAGTGAGCTGCTGATACATCCCAGACTTTGGCATTTTTGAGAAGACATTTGATAATGTAATCCATACTAAACCTTCCAGTTTTATGGATACATGTCTCTGATATATTGCTAAATTACTGCACTCTCAAGCAAAAGCAACAGCAACTACTAACGAGCAGAAAAGGAGGAAGTAGAATTGGTGTTGTTGCTGTGATCCAGGAATAGTACTAATGTCTGAGTCTCTTTTCAACCGTGTCATATCATGTCATTACTAGTTTTAGCTTTGTTGGCATGTTATTTTTTCCAAGACATTCACATTTTAAGGCCTTGCATTCTGTGATTGCTTTGGGGTTTTTTTAATTTTTTTTTTTTTTTAATACATGTCTGTTATAACTCAGACCTGGTACAGTTAGCAGGCCATCTGCCAGTGAGGTGCTTGGATGTTGCAGTGCCCTGGCACATTTGGGAATGTGTTTCACTCTTGGTGGAGCATTTTTCAATAGCTCCTTAGGAGTAGCTGGTTTGGATATGGTTAGGCTTGTGCTCTCACAGCTACCCTCCAGGGAAACACCATCAGACCCAAAACCCAGTTAAACAGATTCATGTTTTAAGGTTCCTCTGAAAACTGATTTTACACATTAGGGCAATTAATTCCACAACTTCTGTAATGTTTGAATTTCCTGTTCCTTGTGAGCACTTATACCTCTTCAGAAGTTATTGATCATCCTGAAGAATTTTCCTAGTTATTTGATGTTGAAAAGTCTTTCATTTTTTATTTAAAAATATTAATAAACAAAAGTGTTGTATGTTACAACATTTAAGACTGATCTTATGAGCCCACAAAAGGAAGGCGATGGAAAATATCTGTCCATCCTGGTTCATGTGCTAGTTACTGACAGGAGGAACACCCAACCTGAAAACATGAGCTTCTTCAGCTCCAATTAAACTTCCCTTTTGCTATAGCACATACAAATTTCCTGTGGAGAAGCACAGAGGAGGACTTGTGCAGTATCAAAAGTTATACATCTGCCAGCAGTGCTAATCAGAGATCAGATTGGTTTACTCTGCAGAAAAGTTGAGATTTGGGGGGAGCAGGAGCTCCTCACTCCAAGTTAAGTGTCTGCAGAGACTGTGTGCAAGAAATAATTTTATTTCCATTTTAAACTGTAGAAGAAAATGTAATATAGTACATAAGGCTTGAAAGATTGTGGCTTGTTTTTTTTAAAAAAAAATCCATTTTGGAATACACATTTCTGAAACATTTGTGATAGAATAAGGTCCAAATTCATTTTCATGCGACCGTTTCACTCTCTTTTCTTCCAATTTTGGTGAAATTGAAGCAGCATTTTCTACTGAAAAAATTCAGTGAAAAAATCGACTTCTCTTTGGTGTATAGGCTTAAAACCTTATCCATAGTATCCAGGCAGACCAGCATTTCTGCACAGCCTTAATTTAACCTCACATCACACCACAGACTTTCTCTGATGTTCTGTACTGCTCTTCTGGAAAGTTATCCTTGCCTCTGTTTCCCTTTATTCCATAGAGTTGGAAATGAGTTCATCATAATCTCAAAAGAAAAATTAGCTTTTATCATAGGGCCTGTACAGAGATTATGACTATTATAAATCAAAAAGTTGCTGGTGGTTAATTAAGTGTAGAGGAGCACTAACTCTGCTTTAAAAAGTGTGGTTTTTTTTTTTGTAAGGAAGGGTGATACAGTGTCAGCTGTGTGCTGTGAAATGACAGCAACTTTGCACAAAAAAAAAAATTCCATATGGTGACTATGTAGATGAAAGGTTAGAAATCAAAAACAGTAAGCTAAATATGCCCAGGTTATATTTGACAGTATATCGAGGAATCTAGTAAGGCCTGGAAAGAAGTCTTAAAAACTGACATGTCAAGACCAGAGCAAAGTTTGCTTGTTGTTGCCATCTTGGTTGGGTTTTTTTCCCCTCTCTGTTCTGATTAAGGATGTTCATGGTTAACTTTTCAGCTTTGATAAGTGCATTTGGGTGGTTTGTTTTTTGGTTTGTGGTGTTTTGGTGAAGAATTCCTTTTGAAAAACTAGACCTTTTTTTTTCCCTAGATTTTTGTCATTAGTGAATCTCATATAAGGGCCTCTTCATTCAGCACAGCTCAAGGGATAGACAGCAGCCGTGTTGTGTTCCTTTGAGCTCACTGCAGGGCTCCTTGTTGATGACACCCACAGACAGAAGAGAGTTCCACTGGAATCTCACTCTTCATCTTGGTCTGTTACTGGGATATAAACCATGTCTGCTGTGACTGCTTTATATGCTTAGCAGATGGCCTTGCTGAAGCATGCCATGGGGATCAAGTTCACTTTTTTCTTGTTCTTTAAGTTGCTGTGGGATTTTTTTTGAGTTGTTCAGATTGTTTAGTCCCCTGATTCAACAACAAACTACAGCAGATGTGAGCAAGCCTATTGCACTGGCTCCAGGCAGCTGTGTGCTCCTGTGGTCCCTGGCTCCATGGAGCTCTGTCAGCACAGAGATGGTTGCTTGATGCTGCTTGGCCTTATGTGTTGGACCTCCTGTCCAGGACAGCTGGGATGGCACATCTTCTCTGTGCACCCAAGGAAGGTGACTTTTTTTTAGTGGTGGGCAGCCTGCTGGATAGCCAGATCCACTGTGTGTCCTCCAGCTGCCTGGCAGGTTTTGCAAGTGAAATTGATGCCAGCTGGGTTGGAGCTATGATTTGTATGTTTACGTTTTCTGTTTGAGAGTAGAAGGCCTGGCACAATGATGCTGGAGGATGTCCCATCACCAGTGTGGAACCCAAGCTGAGCAGTTTGGGATGGGGAAGCCAGCCTGAGGTCCCACCCCACAGCTCTGGGATGTGAGCAGAGCCTCTTTGACATACTGGCCTTCCCATCCCAGTCTCCTGTAGGGTAAAGTGCATCTAACCAAAGGCTTGTCTTTTTTTGGTAAGCCAATGAGTTAATTCAGATAAGCTGCAGGATCCTCTCTACCACCTCTGGTGAGGCAGCACACTGATGCTGGGGGCAGGGTAAGCTGCCAAGCCAGGCACTGGGGAAGGATCCCTGTGCCACATATGGGCAAGCACTTGCTCAAAAAACCTCCCACACAGAAGAACAGGGATTGGCTGGGGCAAGGAGGGCGCAGGCTGAATTGAGTGGGTCTACTCTGCCACATCACACCATGTCCAGCTAGCACAGCTCCTAGGGGGGAAGCCAGGGGGAGGGTGTCCTCAGAGGGATGGCCCCACAGCATGCCTGAGGTGTGCAAGGTGACCAAGCTGAAGGTGACCACGTGGCACTGTGTTTCTCACTCATGTGGGAGTTTGAACTGGCAATGTGGAAAGAAATTTGCACTCTGCCTCAGGACTCACTAAGCACCACAGGAAGCCCAGTGGTTCAACATGCTGAAGTGAAGGTCATATTCTTCTGCAGAAGGTGTTAGAGGGTTTGCTGGTATGAGGTGAAACCATTGCAGTCATGGGCAGCACCAGTTACCACACTGATGTTACCACTACCTGTACCATGCAGGGGACCAGCAACTTTAATATTCCAGCTTTTAATCCCTTTAATCTCCTTGTGTTCTGAGCAATGCTATAAATTAGCAGAGTACCTTTTTTTCACCCTGCCTCCTTTTTTTTTTTCCCCTTTGGAAAACAAATTCAATTTGCTTTATTCTTCCAGAAAGAAAGGCAATGTTGTGGGAATTGTCTGAATTTAAATGTTTCTTTTTTTTGCTAATATGTTATTGCCAATAATTGTTTGTTTGTTTGTTGTCTGTTAATTTTTGCATAAAAGAGAAAAATCCAGAGACAGCTGGATATACATTAATCTTTGCTAAAAGCTTTTCAGCAGATTAACCCTGGAAGGCAAAAAGGATGTGAACACAGCTGGAATTAATTGTTGTTTTCTATTTCAAAGAAATATCCATAAAGCTCTTTATTTTGAGGATTCACACTGAGCATTACAAAATTATCTTACAGTAAGCCCAGTGGTTCAACATGCTGAAGTGAAGGTCATATTCTTCTGCAGAAGGTGTTAGAGGGTTTGCTGGTATGAGGTGAAACCATTGCAGTCATGGGCAGCATCAGTTACCACACTGATGTTACCACTACCTGTACCATGCAGGGGACCAGCAACTTTAATATTCCAGCTTTTAATCCCTTTAATCTCCTTGTGTTCTGAGCAATGCTATAAATTAGCAGAGTACCTTTTTTTCACCCTGCCTCCTTTTTTTTTTTCCCTTTGGAAAACAAATTCAATTTGCTTTATTCTTCCAGAAAGAAAGGCAATGTTGTGGGAATTGTCTGAATTTAAATGTTTCTTTTTTTTGCTAATATGTTATTGCCAATAATTGTTTGTTTGTTTGTTGTCTGTTAATTTTTGCATAAAAGAGAAAAATCCAGAGACAGCTGGATATACATTAATCTTTGCTAAAAGCTTTTCAGCAGATTAACCCTGGAAGGCAAAAAGGATGTGAACACAGCTGGAATTAATTGTTGTTTTCTATTTCAAAGAAATATCCATAAAGCTCTTTATTTTGAGGATTCACACTGAGCATTACAAAATTATCTTTCTGCCTTTTTTCAGACTTCTCTTTATAAATGTCCTGAGAATAACTTATAGTATATGTCTATTTCTGATGAGCTGTTGCCCAAATCCATCCCATCCCTATTCTGGACTGTCAGTGATAGCTCTGATTTCCTAGGGATTTTTATCTATTTATGGCAAATTTGCTGGGAATTCATTAGAGCTAAGACTAAAATCAAGGTTTGTGGGGCCTATGTGTAGTTTGGTGCTTGTGCCACACTATTGTAGCAATGTGCTTGTTGTGTCCTATAGTTTCCATCTTTCACTGTTTGGTCCTGGAGGGCAGTCAGAGCCCTCACAGGGGTATGACAGGTAACTACTGAGCATCCAGCACAAAAAAAACAGAGTAAGAAATACAGACTCAGAGCTTCATTTCAGAGGAAAAGCCAGAAAATAGGAAGAATAAATTGGGGAATTGAAACAAAACTTTCATCTTGGACTCAGAGCCGAATCTTTTGCTCTCCAGGTGTCACAACGTACATGCCCAGATGTGCCAGTGCACACAGGCAATGGAATGGAGAAGTCTTTAGTTCTGCCATGGCACGTTTGCCCAATGCCCTGCCCTCTACAAGGAGATCACCTTGTGTTCTTATTGGCCTTGTTCTTACAAATTTGACCAGAAACCAAACCCAGATTCACTCAGCCTCAAGCTGCCTTTTTGTTTGCTTGGTTTTGGCAAACACGTTTGGAGGAAAGAAGGAGAAAAGCACATGCAAGGCTCTACCTGATGTCTGGCTTCTGCCGTTGAAGTGCTGGATGTGCAGCTTGTACTTTCAGGCAGGTGATCTCTCCCTGTGCTCAGACTGTAAGCTGAAGGCACTGATGCTTCCTTTGGCTATTTCACACCACTGACTCCCAGGTACTGTACCTTGCAGCATGCCCAGTGCTCATAAACTGAGCTCTGGCTGGGAAAGGTGGAGACTTTTATGAGTAAAATCAATGGGCATATATGAACATGCAGCTCTGCTGAGTCTGCCACATGCTCCAGCCTCCCCCTCTCCTGGCACTGAGGACCTCTCAGCGCTTTGCCCACAATTTTGCCTTTGATCAACCATGCCAGACAGACTGTACTGTCACCGTGCTGCTAAAAATCCAACTCGAAACCTCCAGTTCTAAACTAGAAAGCAAACAACCCTCCCTCATTTCTTTGATCCTCATGTTTCTGCCTCCTCTTTACGTATTTGTGACTTACACATTTCAGTTGGTCTCCAGAAGAGCTCATTGCAGAGGAGGCTGTTACAGAAATTCCAGTTGTCTAGAAAGGGCAGCTTTCCCATGCCAGCTGAGGATTTCAGACCTCAGCTGCTGCGAGGCAAGCAGAGAAAGCCCAGTGCTGCTGTGCTGGTCTGTGACCCCTGGGGCAGTGACTGATGGATGCAGCACTGAAACCTGAATGTCACAGCTGGGCTTAGGGGACTTTGCCTGTGGGAAGGAAGCTGACACTCAAAAAGGGCACCTCACTTATGGAGACAATATAATGGCTCCTTTCACAACTTCCTGATGTGATACAAGGGACAGATTTATATCCCCGGGGTATGGAAGAGAGGTCTGGACAAACACGCTTTAACTTAAATTACTGAGGTGTTTGTGTTTTTTTCAAACCAGTTGTGTCCCTGCAAAAATCTGTACAGACTGTTTGTCTTTCTCTGTTATCTTCATCACAGCATCTGAAAACTGTAAAGGTTACCAGGTTGCTTCCTTGCAAGGCCAGACACAGACACATGCCTTTTGTTAGGGACCTATGCTGGTTTTGGCTGGGGTGGAGTTAATTTTCTTCACAGTGTCTGCTATAGGGCTATGTTTTGGATTTGTGCTGAACACAGGGTTGATAATATGGAGATGTTTTTGTTATTGCTGAGCAGAACTTGCACAGAGTCCAGGCCTTTGCTGCTTTCCATGCTGTCATGCTGGTGAGGAAGTTGAGGGTGTATGGGAGGTTGGGAGGAGACACAGCTGGGACAGGTGACCCAAACTGACCAAAGGGATATTCCATACCATAGGACATCATGCTCAGTTTATAAATTGGGGGAAAAAGGAGGAAGGGAGGGATGTTTGGAGTGATGGTATTTGTCTTCCCAAATCACTGTTACACATGATGGGCCCCTGCTCTCCTGGGAATGGATGAACATCTCCTGCCCATGGGAAACAGTGAATTAATTCCTTGTTTTGCTTTGCTTGTGTGTAGCTTTTGCTTTCCCTAAACTGTCTGTGTTAACCCACATGTTTTCTAGCTTCTGCCTTTCCAATTCTCTCCCTGATTCTGCTGGTGGGGAAGTAAATGAGTGGCTGCGTGGGGTTTGGTTGCTGGCTGGGGTTAAACCACCACAGGACCTGGATGGTGAGAGCTGAATTGTGCAGCCCAAGGGCTTAGGGAGAGATTCTGTCAGCCAAAAACCCACCTGACCTCTAGTTGTGGTCTGGCATTAGGCTCATAAAATGGGTCTGCCACATCCTTGATGACAGATTGATTTCTCAGAACATGTTGCCAGGCAGATGTGGAGAGAGGGAATTTTAGATAAAAGTGATAAAAGATGTATTCTGAGATGAACATCCAGGGGTGATCTGTAGTTTGTTTTCCAACCGTTTATTGAAAAACAAAGGATAATGAAAAAATTTATAACTTTTACTGCCCATAAGACATATTTCCTGTTGAGCTAAGTGTTTTGATGAGAAATATTGCAGTTGAGTTTTAGCTGATTCTGTAACGTTGTTTTGGTCAGGATTAACCACTGCTGCTGGCTGAGGCTGCGTGTGCCTGAGCTCCTGCTGCTTTCTGTTGGAGCTGTGGCCGTGGAGGCCAGCAGGGGAGGAAATGTTCCCCTGCTTGACAGACAGTTCATAAAAATTGGATAAGTCTTCACTATTCTAGAGATGAAAATGGGAAGAAAGTCTGATTCGACAGCTGCCTAACCTACAGCTCCTGGTCACCTCTGAGGAAGGTGAAGCCCTTTCTTCTCATGTTTTCCTCTCCCTCCTGTGCAGGGCACACAAACTATTGCACACCCATTCCCTGGCACCTGGCCACACTATCATGGGTGCCCAGGTGGTCTCTGGATTGTGTCTGTTTAGGTGCTGCTTCAGAGGGGCAGGGCCCTGACCCACCCTCCTGCTGCACTGTCCAGAACACACTGGGACCTTTAACTTGCTGCCTGGACCTCAAAGTACAGGGGGTGCAAACTCCCTACTGATTTTCCAGTGAAGAGAGAGGCCTTCCCTGTTGTTCATTTATCACTATTATAAGAAAGAACTTGAGCTCCTTGGGGAAGGGGACCTCAATATGTTCCTGTGATAGGGTAAGTTCCTCATGAAATTTTGGCTTAAGTTTCACCGTAGACATTTATTTCCTTTGTGCATTTCAGTTTATGGGAAACAGGGAAAAAAAAACCATAGACCATTTATTTTATTCTTTCCTGGGGGTTTATTAATCACCAGAAAGCAAGCAATACTTCCTGTAGAGTGTGGTTATTATTGCTTTGTTCTTGCTTCTAATATAAATATTTTTGAGATGTCTTTCTAACTGAATATGTTTGCATTAAATCAGGAGTTCTGTTCTGTTTATTAAAACCAAACTTTCCCTTATTGAGTATTGTTGTAGAATTAATTACCAGCCTGTTACTGAGTTCCTTTCTATTTCAACAAGGGAGGATTAAAGCAGCAGACACTGGGAATACTTCAGCCACAGCAGTTTTCATAAAGCTCTGACTGAGGCCCTGAATTTGCTGTTTTGTTATGCATGTGTCTTGACCTAGAGATTTGATGAAGGCATTAGAAGTCATCCCTCATATTTACATCCAAGAAGTTCCTACTATGAGGGCCTGAAGAGAAGGTTGTGCAACATTCTGAAGGATGAGCAATTTTCTTGGTGTTCTGCCTCTGATACAGCATGTGGCAAGAAATAGCCCAACCTTTTACTTTATCCTACCTTCTGCCAATGCCCTATAAGCTTCAGGGACCTGCTAAGACCTGATTGTCACCAAATGTAGTCCACCCAAGCTCTGGAGCTGAACAGCACATGGAAACCCATGGGTAGTTCAGCTAAAGCCAGTGGCTTCAGGTTCGCCAGGGTGAGATTTTTTGGCTGAGAAACATAGCTACTTTCCTGAAATGGCAAAGCAAAAAGTAATCCTGCAGTTGCTTTGGCAAAAGCTTCATGTTTTTGCAGAGGGCCCATCCATGCTATCCAATTATATATATATTCCTGTGAGTTCTGATATTTTCTGTGTCTTTCAGTGAGTAGTCATTTGTGGCACTCATTTCCCTATAGCAGTTCTGAAGGAACTGATGGCTTGAGCTGGGAGACGGCACAGCGAAGGTGAGCCAACGTCTGTCAGCCATCTGGGCTTGGGCCAGACCAATCTTTATGCTTCCAGACACATCCTTGGTATGTGCTCACATGTACTGGGTGAGTGGTGGCTGCTTTTGATCTGAGGCAGTTTCTGGATGTTTGACTTTGCAGTGGGAAAGGAGCCTGGCTGAGGTATGCAGCTGCTACTTGGGTATGTGCAAACAGCTGGGCTGACAACAGGGGTTCAGGTTCCCTCTGGCTTAGAGGAGTCCCAGCTCACAGTAAGCAGGCACACAATTTGGCCTTTCTTCCGACTCTGCTATTTTTGCCTTACTCTCCTTCAAAGTTTGTTTGCTGGCTGCTAGCTCACCGAGGTTTGTCTCTTCAATCTATCTCAGCAGAGCCTGGGCAGCAGCAGAGCCAAAGCCCAACCCTTGTGGTACAAAGTGGGTAGCACTGGGACAGCAGAGTGTGGGTGTAAATTGCAGATGCAAAGTAGTGTTTTAACAACCACTTCCCTCCCTTAGGGTGTGCAGATGTTTCTGGCTCCCTGGAAAATAGAGGGAAAGCCTCACTGCCTGATGATGGAGTGAGGCACAGGAGCCATGATGGGGCTGGAAAACCACACCTGTGGCACAGGGAGACCTGACAAAGACAAGGGCAGTGTTTCAGGAATTGGGTCCTGAAGGAGAGGACAGCACGAGGGATCCTGGGTCAAACCTTGGGAAGTGGCAGTGCAGAAGTCTGCTCATAGCATCAGGTTGCAAGTTTTACACACCTCTGACAAGAGCCTATTTTGGGTATGAGGCTTAGTCCAGAGCATGCTGGACCTCCAACGTGGGCCCTGTGTTGGCTTTGCATTTGAGGGGTCTGTGCCTCTAGTGACTACAGATGTGGGGCTGCAGTGGAGAACAGGCATTTTGCACCAGCTGGAAAGAGGTGGTGAGTAAAGACTATGGTCCAGCCAAAACATCCTTCGTTTAACTGTCAGGGAGGAAAAAATGAAACAGAAAACTGTATTTGCCCAATTTGTCCATTTCTGCCAACAAGAAAGGTTGTTGGAAGCTTTGATCTGTACTTATGTGTGTCACAGTTGAAGAGAAAGGAGATTTTTTTAATACTGGTGGTTCTCCTGTGTATTAGCATGGCCTGCTTTCCTGCTGTCTGAGCATTGGGAAATGTAAAGGAGTAGAAAGAGAAGGAAGATGCAGTGTTCAAGTCGTCCAAGTATTCCCATTTTATTTCAGTCCTGAATCAGTTTCACTTTCATGTACTTTTTCTAAATGTCTGAGGTTCCTCTTCTGTCGCTGTGAGGCTGAAGTACCTGAGAAAAACAAGCAAGTCCCCAGCTAAAGCCATCACTTGATGTCTTGGCTGAACATAAAAGCATCCATGCACTGACTAGGAGGGGCAGTGCTATAGAAGGTGAAGCTATAGAAGGTCCTTGCAGCTAGGTCTTTGCTTGCTCACTGCCAGGAGGCATATCTGGGTCTTTGGGAAGGTGGAAGCACCTTTGGGGGTGTAAAAGCACTGCCTACTATGGCTAGAGCAGTAGCTATGTCTATGGGCAGTGCTAGGAAAAGATAGGAAAAGGACAACCACCCAGCACAGACAGCAGAAGTCACCTCTTGTGCTGCTCCCCTACAGCCCAGGAACTCACTAAAAATGTGACTGTGGCTTAAGCAGTGCTTTTTATTTATGTGGCATTTCTGTGGGTAGTATAGCAAAACATAAAACCTGTGAGACTCACAAAATTGTGTGATTTCTTTCC
>NW_008675374.1:19539-42210 GCF_000695815.1 Acanthisitta chloris
TTTTTATTAGCTTATTTCTTTAACAAACATCCATGCAGGTAGTGAAGAGAAAAGGGGAAGGTTGTGAAATGCCTTTGAGCACCTCTATCTGAGTAATAGTAGCAGATACAGCACAGAGATGCTCTCTCCTTGCTAGATAAATTCCCAACCTGCTTCTTCTGGTGGCTGCTCAGAGCACATTCATTCAGGGAAACAGAAGGTGTACTGTGTGGTTAAGATGATAATGGAGTTTATACAGCAAATCCCAGCTATCACTTACTCACTGGAGGTGGTACTGCCTACTGTGCTCCCACCTACCCCAGAAGCACTTTGCTATATAAATTCTACTAACAAAATCCAGGCATGCTTGAGAAAGGTGGCTTTGCAGTGAACAGTATATTGCACAGTAATGGCATCAATGATGTGATATACTCAATTCCTGGGACAGTGATACTGGAGAATGGAGCTGGCAGGTCCTACACTGGAGAGCAAAAAACTCAAGGTCAAATACAACACAGCTTTTTAGATGCTTTTAAGGTTTGAATTGTTTTCAATACACCTTTCAGGAAAAAAAGGCATTTTTCAGCAGTAGCTATAAAGCAGTTAAAACAGCAATTAATTAAAAATTCCTAATTCATGAGAATGCCTTAAGTTAAATCTGGAGCTTAGCTAGGCAAGGGGAGAGTATTCTCAAATGTTACCTAGATGAAGCTAGATCTTGTTCCCTAGATCAAGTGAGAAGACTAGAGGAAATGGCTTTAAGCTGAGATGGGGAAATTCAGATTAGATATTGGAAAAAAACTTTTCACTGTTAGGGTGTTCAGGCATTGGAACAGATTGCCCAGGGAGGTGGTAGGATCACTATCCCTTGAGGTGTTCTAGAGACATCTGGATCTGGCACTGGGTGATGTGGTGTAGAGGTTGCAGGGGTAGTGCTGAGTGGATGGTTGGACTTGATGATCTTAAAGGCCTCTTCCAACCTTGAAGATTTTATGATTCTAAGCTTTTTTTGTTTGTGTGCTGTCAAAGCTAAGGAGTGGATTCCTATTGTCATTGCTCGTTCTCACCACAATAAAACAGAAACTATTCCTATTCAGGTGCTGTCACTCCTCGTGGTCCAGAATGCAGCCTGAGACTCTTCCCTTTTCTCTCCTTGTCCTTCTGTACTTATGAACAACCAGCAGATCAGCTTAGTCTCTGCTTTCTAGTAAGGATAAACAATTTAAAGGAGCTGACTGTGATGCTCCTGTTTGTTTTTGATTTGGTGATAATGGCACTCTGTAAGTCACTATCAGCATTTTAACTTCTATAGAAATTCCAGAGATATTTAATTTGCTTCTTGGTATATAAAAGCTGCTCCTGCTGAGTATAATGTGCTGAATATAATTCTTACTCAATTACAAAAAGCACACTGTAAAAATTGTTGAAACTTGGTAAGGGAGCGCTATAATACATCCAATACATTGGTTTAGCATTTCTCTTCTCATTTGTTTTGTACATTTAGCTGTTCTCACAATTGCAAGTGCAGTCTCAGAAGAGGGGTGGGAATGGGTTGCAATTATTTGTAATTTTACATATTTATGTGTTTAAAACTGCCTTTTGTCCTCTTTCTTTCTGCAGTATATATACATAAGTCTTAGCACAGTGGGATGCAATTGTAGTCTCTTACAGTTTCCAAACCCCTAAGAATTACTGAAGTGTTTCTTTAATGAAAATTATCCTTTTCCATTCATGAGCTGATGTGCCTTGCTATAGAAGCTGCAGGAAGGAACTATGTTACATGAATTAATTCACATCAAAAGGATTTCTTATGTTTGCTTTAAAATTTGGCTTTAAAATTTCTGTATTTTTGACTGTTAGGTATATTCCTACATATAGCACAGTCTCTAGTCTGAGGTTAGTGACCTGATACTGAAAGAATAATTCATAATGTGACAAAGTACACACTGTATTTGTAAATGCCAGGATTTCACTTGGACATCAAGGATTTGAGATGAGCCAAGGAGGACAACAAATACTGGACAGGACAAGAGCTGAGGAAAAGTTACGCTTGGGAGCAGAAGGGCAGAGAAGAGCAAGAATTGTCTCTGTCAAGGGCAGCAACCTGTACTGAGACGTGAGAAGCAGCCCCAGACTCTCACTCCTGTCCATGCACTCTGCTAGGACCTAAACACCCCATGTGTACTACATTTTCTCAAGAAGTGCATGGATGGGGGCAAAGCTTGATGCATGGGCAAAGCTACTAACAGAAAACAGCAATTGTTTGTTGTTTTTTTCTGAGTTTGTGTGTGTTTAATCCAGTTGTCAAAAATGTTCCCTTTTACCAGTGTGAAAGTCAAAATAGCAGCTCAGCATCCTGTGTATTTTGGGAACATTGGCAATGATGCCTCCTAAACAATAGGTGACAAAGGGAGTCTAGAGAGAACAGTACATTTGGCAAATCTAAACCTTTCTGGGAAAACTGTCCAAATCCTTCAGCCTGGCAGAAAAAAAAAAAATAAAATTGTGAATTGTTGGTCCTGCTTTTTTGTACAGAGAAAATTAAACTGTGTTCACCCCTGCCCTGAGCTGGGGGTAGACCTACCAGAACAGCCATGTGGGACAGAGTACTTTGTGTGTGGAAGTCAAAATGTTGCTTTCTGCTCAGTTGCAGTTTGGCCTTCTCAGCTTCCCTTGAGTAGTGGAAAGATGATGTTTATTTCTTAGCAGTCTCTGTTCTGTATCCCACACTTTCCTCTTAAATACCTGGTATTAGCAACTACTGGAAATGTGATGCAGACTAAATGGAGCATATATTTATTTATGCAATAGCCTTAGCCATTTATTTTTGTGGTGTGGTTTGGTTTTTTTGGGGCCCCTTCCCTCCCTCTCCAAATCCCAGCATCATTCTTTTCATTAAATACACTCTTTTCATTTTACCCTTGTATAAACTGAGGAGTACTGGTGCTTGGGGATTTCCCTGCAGATGGAAAGGAAACTATGAGGTTTGAAGCTATTGAAATACATGGAAGCTCAAATCTCTACAGCTATTCCAGACAGTCTTTGAAACACTAAAGCAAGTTTTATTACAGAGATTAGTTTACATTACACTCATTTATTAAAACCTAAGGACATCTTTATAAAAACTACTGTATATAAAGACAAGAGCAGTGCAATAGCAGTGTAAAACACGTTTTTGGTTTACTTGGCAATCACTTTAGAAAGACAACATAATTCATAATATGAACTCAGAGAATGCTGCAAAAAATAGGACAGGATTAGATCAAAAACTAGATTAGCAAATCACTGGACACTGGCACGTATTGATTCAAACATCAAGTGTTATGTAAACAGTATTATTATCAAGGTAGTAATAAAGAGAAATCACTGCAACCCTAGAATTTCTAGTTAGCTTAATTAGCCTAAAATTTGTCAACTGACTATTAAAATAGACTATTGTACTGTATATATTATCTTCTTAGTAATTTACTACTTTTGTAAAAGGAGGACTAGAAGAAATGCCTGTCTTACAGAAGAGACTTATTGAGGCTGAGAAAAGATGTTTCTTCCTGTCAAGTGGGTGAGGTTTTGTTTTGTTGCTTTACTTGTCATATACCATCACTGGTGGTGAAATAGAACTGACTTTAAAAAATCATATCCACGTGTTATTTCATTGCTGCTTCAAGTAGACAGTCCTCATACAGAAATTACAGCCATAATAAAACTATTAAAAACAGTTATCTAAAATAGCTGCTACAATATGCTGAAGTATACATTAAGAGGCCAGATTATTTCACTCTGGTTTTGTAAAATTGATAACCAGGCACAAAAGATGGTTAATTACAACACCAAGTCCTGCACAAGCTTTATAACTTATCTTTTTATGTCCTACGTTATACACAGCAATTATTAAGAAGTTGGACACTCAGTTCTCAGTAAAACTGAAGAGAAAAAATGAGCTGGACAAGGAAGGAGGTTTCTGAAGCATGAAGGTCATTAATAGCCACTGAGACAGACAGCTGCCTTTGTTACATAGGGTGTATAATGTATACACTTCTGTAAATGTCAGTTTTAGATCCCTTACTTTTCCAGCCATATTTGGATGGACATAGAGGAAAATATTAGTTTTAGTCCACATCTTTTCTTTTAGAGAAAGATTGTGTTTGAACCAGTCTCATTCAGCAGAAATAATTGGAAAATTCATTGCAGTTTATCTGGTTCACCATGATTTCAGTCAAGTAAAAGCAGGGAGATGTCAGAGCACAGCTACAGAGATGGCTGAGATGTTCAGGTGACTGTTTGCATAGCCAGTGCTCTTCTACAGCATCCCAAATGCTAAGGGAGAAGGGCCAATAGTGGTGGTAGGGAAACACATGTGGTGTACTATTTCCCTTTGGTTTAAGGCCCAACTAGCTTTAGTCTTATTCTGCTAAAATAGAGAGACTATTGGATGATTATAACAACACAACTGATGAACAGCTGTTCACCATCTACAACATGGATTTATCCATAAATTAATTGGTAGGCAAAATCAGAATTTCAGCCAGGGATTATCTATCTTATATTAACTGGCTCTGTACAGAGAATAAAAGAAAACAAACAAACAAAAAGTACATCAATTACAAGGTATACATGTACTAGAAGTAAAGCATAAAACTGCTCATTAATAACGCACAATTCCCAAAGGGAAAAAAACCCTTACAAAATACAGTAAGTCACACAAACCAGTATCTAATACAAATTCCTTCATGAACATAAGCTTTTTACAAAGCTCTCTGTAGCAGTCATCACCTCACAATGGAAGTAGGTGCTGGTAGAAGGTAAAAGGAGCAAACAGTTACTGCAAAGCGCCAAGGTAAGACTGATTACTGTAGATATGTACTTTTTTTGGGTGTCTGCAGGGGTTATGGATCTTGGAGCCAATGAAGGAGTGTGGAGAAGGTGTGATATTGGCAGAGGCATGAATGGCATTGCCTCCAGCTACTCAGTGTCTTGCTTTTCTTGTGAGTTGGCACTAATAGCACTGCCTTACATCTCACAGTATCAGCTCTCCCACTTCAGAAGCCTGGAACCTTTTCCTACTGAAGTTCTCATCCTCAAGGAGAGAGCAGTTTGGACTGCACCAGTGTATCTGCATGCTACTTACAGTATGTCTTTCCTGGGGGTCCTTTTTTGTTCCCAGATGAAGTGCTTTGAATAGTTCAGCAATGTTCTGATGACATTTTTAGAAAACTAGAAGAATCTCTTAGGTTTAGTGTGAATCAAAGTCTAAAAAACCACTGATTCCATTTTATTTTAAGTGCTAAGTCACTCACAATGTAAAACAGCCCAGTTGCACTGTGGCAGCTCCGTTTTAGGGCTCTACCAGCTGAGCTGCATGCAGGGGGTGTACACAGGAGCTTCTGTGAGGAGTGAGAATGGGCCAGGCGTGAAGCTTACCTAGGACAGGATGGAGTCTAATGCCTGCAGGGTGGCACTCCCACCAGGGTGGCATTTGAATTCTTTCTTTTAGCTGTTGCCTGCTCTTATTCAGTGATACCAGGCATGTTTAAGTAGTTGGTTTGTAAAGAAAAGGGGCTTGTGCATATTGGCATCCTACTGAGATTGGGCCTTCTTTGAAGCCTGGGCACTCCTGTGGTCTCCAGCCTTGTTGGGTCTGCCAATACTATTTATTCCTGCATGGTTTTAGTCATATACCATCATGCACTCCTGTAGCCATGAATTAGCTCAAATCACTCAGGAGAGTATCCCTTTTGAGTTCAACAGAAGACTAAAATTCACTCAGCCAAAGAGGTACAAAAGGAAAACTTGATTGAAAAAAAACCATTGACAGGGTGTTCCTTGTGTTGGTTATATAGTAAAATTTATGGTTATTTTAAATTTACTCAGATTTGCAGGACAAAATATTAGGCATGAAGGACTAATTTGGGATTATCATGGCTTTGTGTTATGATTTCCAGATGAACTCATCTGTTTGGTTGTCATGGGCATTGCCATTGCCAGGTTCTTTGTATCTTAAATAATTGAACTTCACAAGATTTGCTCATGTAATTGATACTGTGTGATATTAAAATAACCCTGTCCTGTGGAAAGTTAAGTCAACCTATTGCAACCTAGTGACCATGGTCTGTGGTAGTGTCATTGCCCTTCTGGTTTAGAAATGACTTCTTAGATTTGTGAGGGTAAGCTCTGAAGTCAGTTGGTGGCTGACGGAATTGGACTATTGCCTTGTAAAGCAGAGGGACAGTGGTATTATTGCTTTTGAAATACACAGTTTGTAGATTTTTTTTCTCTTTCAACTTCAAGGAGTATAGGGGTGGAATGGGGTGTCTGTGTTGTATTCAAGACTGTTCCTGTATCAAGACAGTGTGTGAACCTGAAGTCAAGATGTGCTCAGATGTTTGATGCCTTAGCAGAATCATTGCAAATGATCTTAAATTGCGCATTAAGGTTGAAATGATTGCTGCCCTGCAGTTTGACTCAATGAAAGGGCTTCACTTACCTTGCAGTGCATATGACAATATGGTTAACACTGATGTGGATTGCCAGCATCTACCCTATTGTGACAAAATGTTCACCAGAGAACTTTGGAAAAACTCACATTCAGTATTCTGACACTTAGATTAGGCTCAAATGGCAATAAATGGATGGGGAGGCAAAGAAATGTTACCTACCAAAGGTTTGTCTTGTGATCTTTTTCCACCTTTGTGTGGCTTTGCCAGAGCAACATAATTTTCTTCCTACTGAGCATTTTCTCAAATATGATGCTTCCTTTCAGAGATAATGTTGTAGGTCTGGAATTAAAATATTGCTTACAGACTACTTTCTCCTGGAGACTCTTTCTGTATAATTTGCCTATGGAAGTTGTCTGAATAGTGTTTGTCTTCAGGTGACTTGCTCAAACTCCCTCTTGTAGTCTTTCTCTCTCCTGCTTATCCATACTATTTTCAGCTCCTGTAATTTAGCTGATTTGCTTGAAAGCTGCTCCTTGAAGTCTGGTCTTACCTCTCCCATCTTGAGGCACATCAATATAAGTTTCTGAAAGACATAAACCACAAATGTTTCCATAATGTTTCATAAGCACATAACACCAAAATATTCCTGTAAAGAAAAACTTGCAGTGTTCTCAGTTGTGGATTTAATTTGGGGAGGCAAGGAAGAGAAAGGTAAAGCACAAGGAAGAAAGAGGTGTTAAAGAGACCTCTGCCTTCCCTCAATTAGTTCTATTTGGTCCAGTTGAACTTGTGTGCTATGGATGGTTGCATTCTCCTCTGTTTACTCTATGCATTCTCCTTCCCTTTTCACTCTGTGTAGTCTGAGTGGGAGGCTAAGCTTGTTTCTCCCTGTTTGTATCAAACTGGTCCTGGTTCTACAAAAATATTACTCACACAGTAGGTGTAATAGTACCTTATTCTTACCCATAACCTGTAGGGACAAGGAGTGCTGCCTAGGCCCTGGGTCTGGGTGCATACCTGAGGTGCTGATGATGTGCCAGGCATCATTAAGAGGGGAACCATGGGAACTTAGCAGCAAGGTAAATGCTTTCCTGCAGGTCATGAAGCCTTGGCTGCTGGAGACAGCAAGGCTGTATGCTACATGATAAACTTCAGATTATACCCCAAACCTGCTTTCTGTATTCCACGCTGTCATGTTATCTACTACCTGTGAGGTGAAAAGATCAAATATTTGCCTGAAAAGGTGAGAGAGGAAATGCAAAGACCTGCGAAATCATAGTTTTTACTGTTTGTAGTATACTCTCAAAGTACAAAGTGCAGAGGGCTTCCTTCTGCAATCATCAGTTTACTTTGAAGTAAGTCTTATTTCTGTGAACAATGTCACTAGAGCTGTTTACATGAGCAAAAGGTGCCTGTGACCACGTATGTGTCATAAGCAATTGGCATGGTGTCTTCCTACTGCACTCTTTACCAAGATATGCATCAGACCGAGCACAACCTTCTTACTCTGACCCCTATTCCTCTCTTATGATGAGAAAAAGAACTTTTATTTCCACATGTGTAAATGGGTCAATTTATGTGCTATTCTCATAGAAGTGTTCTAAGTGCTTTTTTTTTTCCCCTCCTTGCTTTTAGTGCCTCCTAGACATAACAAATGCTTTATATCTACCCAACCTCACCTTGTGCAGTCTGTGCATGTAACTGACTACGTGATCCATTCCTATATGAACTATGGTGCAGATGAACTGGCAGAAAGCCCAGCTAGGGAAAGTTTTGAAGTAGACCAAGATTGCTAATTTATAGGAATAAATTAAAGCAATGCAGCTGCTTGCTCAAGCAGGCAACCACAATGGTACAAATACAGGCTGTTGGAGGCACAGTTGGGTATCCTAGTAGCAACAATACTTAATTAACTCCTCCCACCAGAGTTCTTTGCATATTGGGTAATCCCAAGTCTCCATGCTGCATGATACACACTGCATTCCATTAATGGATAAAATATAAAGAAACATCTGGTTCAGACAGGAGAATATCTGTGGTAATCAGCATGTTTGAGGTTATCTAGTGTTTTACCCAACAGAGAGTTGAGTCTTGACCTCCACCTCAGTGTAACTACATTTGAAATTGCAGTGGTGGTTCTGCTCAGCAGTACAAGGTCAGGTATACAGTCACCTGAGTTGTAGCACAAGTGTATTGTCTTAATTCAGATTTAGGCATTTCGCACAGTACTGTTAGCCAGGGAGGACCCCTGAGCAAAATATATGCAATTTTTTCTCATCTAACTCTGAGGATTTAAGCCTTCACCCAAAACTCAATCACATGAAACCTGTCAAGGTTTGACAGCTAATTGCTTTCTAAAAATCAAATAGCCCAGACAAGCTTATTCATGTTAGAAATATTAAAAAAAATTACACTGTTTTGTTCTGTCACTGTCCTTTTTTGACATTGGTAGAAATGCATAGTAACACAACATGCAAACCTGCCTCCTGTGAGGTCTGCAGGCAGACAAAGTTTAAAATGGGTTGTTTGCACCTAGAAGAGTCTCCTGAGACTTAGTTATAACTAATTTAAAAAATACCTGCTGAGAGAGAAACTGAAAAGTATGAGCACTTGGAAGTGCTTGGAAGTACCTATGTCCTTCACAGCACCTTCAGTTGTTTCTTTTCACTCTTCCATCATTGGCCACGTGCTTTAGCTTGATGAAATGCTTGACTAACCTACAATCTGCATAATTTGAATCACTAGATTGTTTGACAGGATGCAGTTTCTTTTAGTTATTTGTTTTTAAGTAAATGTTTAGAGATTAAGCAGGTAGAGCAGGTTTTTGGGTGCCCCAGGACAGAACACAATTTTAAATGTGTGAGACCTATCAGCCAGTTACTCTTTTCCTCTACCTGAGAGTCCCAAAGTTGCTCCTGGCCAGATCCTTCTTCCAAGGTTAATGTAAAATCAAGAGTGTCACCAAGGTGGCATAAAGTGTGAGTTACTGGAGTTCCTGGATCCAAAGACCATAGAAAACTTCATGAATACTTGTATGCAGAAAAGACGCTAAAATATCACTCCTTGGAGTAGCTTCGATTTCCTGCCAGTTCCTCTCATAAAAACTATGGAAGAGTGAGTGGGAGGATATGAACAGCAGAGCCAGCAACACATAGACCTCACTCAGCTCTGAAAGCCTCTTATAACAAGCATGAAGTATTCACCCTGCATTTTTCCAGCTCCTGGCTGAGCCTGGTGCTGAATCGAGAGCTTCTGGCTGAAAACGAGCCCTGACAGGACAGATGCTAGGCTAAAAGGTCCTCTTCCTCTAGTGAGAAGTGAAGAGAGGTGTGACTGGCTCACTGATGGCTGCATCAGTACAGCTGAGAGGTACTGCTTCAGATCATTTCACAACAGCAGGATCCGTGAAAATACTTGCAGATTCCTAAGAAAGATGAATGCTAATTTCTACGTGCAGCTAGCCAGAGTATTATATTCCAGTCTCCCAACACAGCGTGCTTGGCAACAGAAACCCTGTATTTGTCACTTGTACAGGATTTCAATGTATTTAGAGCTGAAGAGTGTGCTCTGGAGGTGGCATAGGTTGCTCCTGTTCACTAGCAAAGGTTACGGTCATTGTACAGCACCCCAGGCTGCCACTGCTGCTCTACCTGGCTGCTCAGTGATCAGCACCCAGCCAGGCTACATGGATGAAGGGTAAATTTTGATTAGATATTAGAAAGAAATTCCCTATGAGGGTAGTGAGGCACTGGCACAGGTTGCCTAGAGAAGTTTGTGGATGTCCCATCCCTGGAAGTGTTTAAGGCCAGGTTGGATGGAGCTTTTGGAGCGACCTGGTCTAGTGGAAGGTGTCCCTGCCCATGGCAGGGGGGGGGAACTAGGTAGTCTTTAAGGTCCCTTCCAACCCAAACCATTCTGTGATTCTATGATTTTCATTGCCTGACAAGGAAGTAGCTAACTAAAAGATTGCCTCCTCTTTCACAGCAATGACTTTGCATGGCTGCTTAGTTCCACTGGGAAAAAATGCCATTCATTAATAAAGAAGGAATGATTCAGAGCCTCCGGAGGCAAGTTTTTTTCAGATATTTCTGCCATTTTCTGACAAATGAGGTAAACAGTTGCTGCATTCACCGTTACAAGGCCTCTTGCTAAGTTGGTGTTCACATCAAAGTGCCATCAATCACCACAGCCCCTTCAGACCTCAGATCCATGACTTAGATGAGTTGTGGCTCACAGTTCACAGCAAAACAACTGGTCTCTGCAAACATCAAGTTCTTATTCTGGCATAAAATTATATTACACTGATCTGAGCAGACCTGCTCTGATCTGTGCCTGTTGAGGTCCTTCTGCAATACTTCAAATCTGGTCGTGCTGGGAAGAGCTGCAATGCCAGGCCAACAAACAGCTTTTTGCAGTAAGAAGCCCTTGGTGGATACACTGATTGCTATAGGCAATAGAAATGTCCTCCTTCCCCAGTAATGGAAGGACAAGGGAGAACAAAGCACAATGCACTAGACTTTGAAAAAGCCTCACAAGAGTGAACGGAAGGATATGAGAAATTAATTGCAGGACAAGCACTAACTGAAAAGCCATTCAGTTGTCTAAATATATTTCAAACCAGAAAGAAATAGAATATAATCTAATCCCCCTGCTTGTGGAGTCTGCCAAAGAGCAGGGAAATAATTTTCATAGCTTGGCATCTGCATATCCTATGGCCTATATTATACAGAGCATATAACATTATATCCAAAATGTATGTTGAAAGGTTGCTCAAGTTACCAAGTTATGAAACAACAGAATGAAAGTTGATGGTGCAATCTCAACTGTCTTCTTTGAGTGAAAGAAAGAGACTTTACAGGTGAAGCTCATCTTTTATTTCTTTGGGAGAACATAAATATAGCTGAATGATTCAGGTTTTTCTAGGTAGAGTAAACTTCAACAACATCAACAATTTGTTTCAGGTTGGCTCAATACTGAAGAGATTGAATATATATGTTATTTTAATTGCCTAGGAACAATTCAGCATCAAGCAGTGGCATAGGATGTTGCCATGTGGCCATACAGGAGCAGTGAGTTTGCCTCTATTTTCATCCCCAGGCTGAGTCACCTCGCCTTTGATGAAACACAAATTCTCCTCCGGTCTAACTGTGAAATGCATCATGGTAACTGCATGAGTTCAGATGAGATGATGGCCTTAAATGGTGGCAAATCAATTTTGTCACAGCCACTGTGTAAAATGACCACCATCACTGGTAGCCATCACTAATGTTTCTAAAGTACTAGCTGGCTCAGGGAAGACAGACATCTGGTGCTTAAGAGTTTAAACAAAACCCAGGCACTGGAAATTTTCAACTTGAAAAACAGACTGAAATTTCAACTCAAGTGTTATTTCTACCATAGCTGACAATTCTGCAAAAATGGAGAGAAATGTCAAAATATGTTTGAAAGTGAATACCTCAGGATGGTGTTAAGGCTTAAACAGAATAAATGTGCAACACATGCCTTGTTCATCACAGTTAAGCAATTTCTTACCTGCAGACCTAAGAAAAGATGACAGATGTACCTGGGGTGTGTTATGAATGAAACAAGAAGCTTCCTCCCTGCTAGGTGTGCTCTTGGTGGTTGGGGGAACACATAAATGGAGTCAACTGAGAGAATCCCTTTGTGAAACCACCAAAAATGACTGGGATGCTTCTACCCATCAGCTGTTGTGAAACACCATAGGACTTCACAGCAGGTCTGTAAGCCCCAGGGAGGCTCAGGACAGATGGGCTTGTTAAAGCTGGATTGAACTCCGTGGTGACATTCTGCAGGGGTTCCTATTTGAGTGCATGTACCAACTGTATGAAGCTGTCAGCCTGTTACTTACTTAGCACAGGTGTGAATGGCAACTAGAAAGGTTATTGCGTGCTCTGGATTAAGCATAGATGGAGAACTATGAACCACAATTCCTGTGAGTCCAGGAACTAGGAATTAGCACCATAGTGCTCAAGAGATTAAGCAGGTCCTTGTCAGTTCAAGAGAAGACTTTCTCAGCAGGATTTCTATGCCGTGCTACTCTTTTGGAGGGCATATCATAGTTTTGCTATCATAATTTGTGAATTGCTGTCCTTTTTTAACAGCACCAGGCAAAAGATTGATCAGTTGCAACAATGAGCATAAGAACATGCATTTATCTGGTGTCTTCTGCAAAGATGAAGTGCAAACATGCCCTGAGCAGTGCTGGGATGTGCTATGTACTTCAACATATAAAAGGCTGCAGGAGAGAAAGCTTTTGCTGGGGTGGGTTAAAGATGCTCAAACAGTCCTACTGAAGCACCAGAAGTCTGCATTCTGTAATTGATGCTGGGAAAGCCATGATCATGTGAGAAATGCTGACTGCTCATATTATACCTTTGCAGGTAGGAAGAAACCATTTGGATTATATGAGTTTTTCTCTGCATTACATTTACAGCAATGTTATTTGCTCGTGTTGCAATGTGTTAGCATCAGTACAATGGCACACTGAATGAGGAACAAGTCAGACACAAGGCATGAATGGAACTCACTCAAAAGTGGAGGTGGATTAGCTCCTACATAGCAGTCACTGGAAAAGGGGTTGCATGTCACCTGTCAGACTGTTCTCCTCCCTTCCACCTGGGAAATACAAGTGGGAAATAGGCATGTGCTTACTTCCACTGCTCTTTCAGAACAATTGCCTGTCTGTGTTATGGAAGCTAACTATCACCTAAGGGCTTCATATGTTACAAAAGTGAATGCTGTCATCTGTCTTAAACATTGGAGTGTTACAGAATGTATTCAAGCACCACAACAACTGTTTACAATGCTTGAGAAAGTTACTAGAAAAACTCAAGTGCACAAACAATGAAGTAGTGCAATTTTAAAGATATTTCTGTTTTAATAGTTTATTATGAGTGTTGGTAAATCTGATTTTTAAATTGATCACTCTATTTCTTAAGAATTTCACCTCTTATAGACCAGTTTAAGGTTGTGTAACTCTGATGTGGGCTGTGGGATATAAAACAAACTGTATGTCACATCAGTGCTGAGAGCTGCTCACTGGCTTTAAAGGAGCTTTAGGAACTTTGGGAAGATCTTGTATTCCCAAGGGGCAGGATGGCTTGGGCATGGGTACAGGAGTGGAATCTCCTGGTGGCTGGCAGGCAGGTAATTGCTGGCCAGGTGGTGCTGCTGTCCTGCAGAGGAAGGTTGGTGGGTCAAGGGAAGTGCAGAACCACTCTTCATACCAGAGGGACATACAGGAACATATTTAAATTCTACTGCTACTTACATTTCAGCTAAATCTGAACCCAGTCGTAAGACCTGCTAATTAATTACAGCTGTGTCCCCCACTGGTGTGCAGTCACCCATGAGATTGGTTTACTCACACCAGTGGAAGGCCTTTGTTTGCCTCTTTGAATTGCTTTTTAATTTGATTCCGTAACTTCTTGTTGCTAATATAGAGTTCAAAGGTGTTTTTCAGAGGAAGAGTTTGGCTTTAGTGTATGTTTGGGCTTCACACTGGGGTCCACTGGTTTGGACTTGTATCTAGGGCAGTGCTCTGCGCTGGTAGCCAGATAGCTGGGAAACAAACTGGAACCAGTTAGGAATTGCCTCCCAGCTGTCCTCTGTAAAGAATGTTAGGGCCCTGCACCAGTGCTGGTTTTGGTACAGCATATGGTCTCATTACCAATGATCTGGCTGCTTTTTTGGTAAGTGAAGCTTGGGATCTCCTCAGATCCAAGGCCTGTCTCACAGATGGTACAGGAGGAGACTTGGCACTTTGAGTGAGCCTGGAGAGATGCTGTAGGCAAGGACTTGCCTTCCCCACCTCCTCCACCAGAACTGCGGGTGTGAAAACAGCAGCTGGCTTAGCTTTTGTTATTAATATGGTTGCCTGGCTAACAGACCAAAGCTAAGGGAGAAAACTGGTTTCCTGCAGAGTTTCTGGAATATCTATAATTGTACAAATAAAATACATCTTTTGTCCCATCAGCTGGGTCGGGTGGGAGAGGAATGAAACCACACAGGATACAATTTTCTCTGTTTTTCACTAAAGGCCATATTTTACAATATTCACTTGCAAGGAGCAGTGATGTGAAACCAGTAGGGTTGCTAACATAAATAAATGTTCCTTACTGTAAATAATGGTTTCTGAAGTAATCCTATGCTTTTGAAGGTCAAATATTTTTCAATTAGTTGCAATGTTTTTCATTTGTTAGTTCCTGAAATGGTTGATACTCCTGAACACTGTTCTGGAAAGTAAAAACATCCAGGAGAATTTCTGAGTTTGTTTTCATTTTGTTATATGAAGTATTCAAAGTTCTGATTTACAAGTTTTGAATAGAGGAACAGATGAAGGTTTGAGGACATAAATTGAAAGATGATCAGTGAAAAGCTGTGTCTTCACTCACTGAAGTGTTGTGGTCTGACATGGAAAGATCTGAAATGCTTTCTTTCTCCTCTTAAGGTTATTCCAAAAAAACACTCAAAACACCCTGGGCTTTCCACAGCATCTTGAAAGAGTAGATGGCCAATTACAAGTAAAACTGGAAGCATGTAGGCCTTCCTAATCCTCCAGACATCTATGAAACCCTTGTGTCATAACTAGGGTGCCTGAATCAGATATATCACTCGAGGCTGGAACTCATCTGGCTGATTGTTGCCACATTTTCTTGTAGGTTAATATGGGCAGCCACTAAATAACTGATGCACCTGAAGGCAAGTTAATTTGCATGGTTCACAAGTTAAAAATCCAACCCTGTTTTTGTTATGTATACAGTTTGAACCACATTCAATTTTTTCAAGACCTCAAGGCATCATGATGCCAAACTGAATATGGATATCATGTAAGGAACTCTAGACTTCTTGTTCCACTTGAGACTGTGCTCATTTTCACATATTTTCAGATACCTGGAGGGACCAAATAGCTGTAATTGCATCCCTATTGTAGAGGAAGAGCACTTGAGATTTTTAGAAACCAAGAAGCCAAGAGGAGCTATTGCTAAAGGCAAGGCAGTTGTTTTTGTTTGCTTCTTTAGGGTCTGGGGCAAGTATGTTGCTTTGGAAAGGAGATTATTGTTATGTGTAATTTAATGGCATGGATACTACAAGTGGGTTCTACCTCACCTGACTTTAAGCATCAAAATGGTTAAATGTCTTAATTTCTAGAAAGTCACCTCAGGGTCCTTCACTGTCAACAGAGAGCAACAAGCACCTCTGCAGAGCTACTGAGGCTCATGACTGTAGCACCCCAAGAGATGCTGCATGCTCCCATGGGTGGGGTAATACATGGGCACTCTTTGCAGCAGGGCTTGATACTCATTTTTTTCTTGTACAGTGAAATCTCTTGGTACTGCTGTAAAAGCTTTTAAAAAAATCTCTGAACCTTTGAATATTTCTACATCAGTGGTAAGGACTGAATTATCTGAATGACTCTGATTTTAGCTCATCCCAGTTTCCCAAAAGCTGATGTTACCAGCTTTCAAAATCTGCTCCCACAAAGCAGCTCTGCCATATCTCAGATACTCAAGTATTCTTCACGTTTGCTGAGCTCTTATACAGCAGTGCCAACCCATACATCTTAGATCCAAGAGAGCACAATGAAAAGTACAAGAGGCTTTACAAGAGCGTGCCCTTCTGTGTTAAAATTCAGGTACATGATACAAGAGAAAGGCCTCCTTTCATGCTGACTGACAATTTGAATTCAACAGATCTGCTAGAAAATGAAAGCCAAGTTTAAAAAGCAAGCAGTAAAACTTGCCTTGTGATTTATGATGTAGCTTGTTAGGACACTGCCTGCTTACACAGCCTCCCAATGCACCAAAAATACTGACAGGGATATTTTGGAAAAACACAAACACCAAAACTTTGGTATAACAGTAGTGCCTGATTCAGAAAGAAGAGCAGTTATAGAGCAGACTAGTAACTTTTAATTTTTAAAATCAATTTATTTATAAATGAAGGACATAATTTAACAAGGTGTTTATGCAAGCTATACTCAGTGTATCATGAGTATCTTTACTCATGGGGTTGGTCAATTCTGAGTGTTGTCACAGGTCTTTGCAACTGAGAGCTGAGGTTGAATGCAGGATGATGTGGTTCATAATTTGCTGTTAATTGAGCTGTATAGAAAAGTTAGTGAGTGAAGGAGAAATGTGGCCATGTGTAAGGAACTATATGGGTATATGGACAGTGCTACGAGTACACATGCAAGTGTTTATTTATAAATGTATCTATTTATTTATCTGGCTTTCAGATTCTGTATATAATCTACAACATTTTATAAATCTAACTGTAACTTAGTTTCTTTGTAAAATTCAAGAATTAACTACTGAGGTAAGGAAAGCTCAGACCAACCTACATCAGGTGAATATCCTGCTCCTTTTACTATCTCCTTTCGCCCTAGCACTCTTTGCCACCTTGGCATCGGCGTTCAGCCGAGGATAAAAACCCAAACACTTTCATGGAAATTGAACTGTTGAACCATGTTGCAAAGGGGAAAAGGCATTAGTCAAACATTGGATTGGAGTGTTCAGGTACCATTTGTGGAGCTTCAAGGCACTGACTTCTTTCAAGGCCCATGGAAGTCAATCAAACTGAAAGCCACTGAGATTTCAGGAGATAGAAGCAGGACAAGAGGGTTTTTTTCCTAGATTCTATTTGAAAGGAGGCAGCAATTTTCCAGAGCAGATTGAATGAATATATTGCTTGAACTGGATCCTAGCTGGATCACTAAGAAATACTCCAGGCTCTCCATTCCCCTGGAAGTAAGGTGGGTGCTGCAGGGGCAGAGGAGGCAGAATAGTGGCCCTGAAGAGGAGGGAGGCCAATTCCCATGTCTGAATCCAACAACCACTCAGCAGCAAGGTAGGCAGTGAGCCCCTCTGGGCACTGGGACTGTTCCTCAGTCCCCACCTAGCCTCTGCATTTCACTTGACTTAAGAAGTTACATCCCCTTTCTTTCTCCCATTTCCATTTTCTCTCCTGAGTATTAAAAACCTTTTATAATAACTGCTGCTTCCTCCAGGAGAGCTGAAACAAGATGCATGTGCTGCTTCCCTTAGCCTCGCCAGAGGCTGAAATTGCTCCAGCTGCAGAATGGTCTATTTAGGAGCGGAAGGAATCTGTTTCAGCACTTGAATTTTGATCCCCAAACCTGTGGTTTAACCCAGAGCTGGATATTTATTCCCAGTTAGATGACCTTTTTTATTTACTGCTGCACAATACAAGAAATTCTGTCACTTCTGAAAAGAAAATGTGCATCTACGGCATATGAAAAAAATAATTATTTCATTTACCAGAGAGCTTTATTTTCTGCTTGCACTTTTTAGTATTAAGAGGGCTAGTACTCTGAGTCAGAGCTCAAGAAAAAATATGTAGTAATTACTGTGTTGAGAGCTAAATTTCATTGCAGGATGAAACAGTCATTGTGTTTCCTGTAACCATTCTTTTTATGTATGATTTTTTTTTTCCACAACTGAATTTGTGTGGCTTTTCTAGCAGTATGAAAATTAAACCTCTTTCTTTGAAAATACGTTTCTTCAAAAAAAGAGGATGGAACTGCTTTTTAACAGTAATAAAATTATCAATAGTTAAAATAAATAGGTGTAAAGCCTTTCCATTTAATCTGATTCCTGTTTGGCTTCCTGTTGTAGATTGAGTATATGTTTCCTTGCACATAATCATCCAAGCAATAAATAACTTTTAACTTAGACTATTTGCAGCAGGAGCAGAAGGGTAACACCCACAACAGCACTACTGGAAACAGCACTACATACTGGAAGAGATGTTAGAAAGACAATTTTAAGCATAAATGTTTCTTTCCTCTTTCCTCTCTGCCTTACCCATGTAAAAAGCAGTAGGAGAAGTTGAGGTGTGTTGTGATGTGGAAAGAGAAGAGGCCAAGGACCCTGGACAATTCCAGCAGAGTGCAAGAGGCAGGAAAACAATTTCTCTTTCGTGGCTATCTGAGCTGCATTGTCAGCTTTACAAAGAAACATGTTTTGACGCCAGTGGTGAAACTGTGACTGGTTTATTATTTTTAAATTGTGTCACAGCTGCATCTAGATATGGGTCTGCTGGGGTGTAAAATGTCCTTTGGCTGCAATAGGATCTTTGTGCATGGATCAGTGACAGTGTACGACCCCTGCTGAGTAGCATTTGAGTCACAGAGAAAGAAAAACAGTGCTTGGTTAGCGTCACTAGGCTGAGGTATTCCACTCGGTATAGCTTGGTTTGAATGATAATTTAGGAAGCATGGAAATTTTTTGTTGTGAACAATTATGACTGCCAGCTGGTGGGTTATTCTCAGTTTGTTCTATGTTCTTCTTCATTTTTGCTTATTTTTTTGCATCTGTATTTTGCATTGTGGATCTATTGTGCACTCATCTTTTATAACATTTAGGCTTCTTACAGCTGCCCTGTGATGACTGCAGCTATCGGGTGAGCATCTTAACATGAGATGGGAGGCAGAGAGACCATAATAATTCAGAATGATTAATTTGACAAGAGCTATTACATGCATGTCAACAGAGAATCCTTCTGGGGTCTATGTTCTTGTGTCCACTATAATCTCACAGCACTTTCAAACAGAAAATAGGAAACCAATTACTTATCCTCAAAAATAATCCTCACCTCTTCAGTGCTACTACCACCACTGGCTTTCTGCACCCACAGAACATGAGACAAGAATTTGGCAGGTGGTGCTGAGATGAGACTTTGCCCAGAGATTCCCATTCTTCGGTGTGATTATGCAATCACCACACAGTCCCACTGGCATCAGCAGTGATTATGCAGCAGCTGCATAGTCAGGCATTTATTGGAAAGAGGTGGGGAGGAAGAAGGCCACGTTTGTCCCCTGTGTTCTCTCATGGTTGAGGATGATACAATGGGAAAAAGTATTGTGTGATTTTTGATGTGCAGCTGTTGGTTTGTGTTTTCTGACTGCTCAGTAAGTGCAATGAGATTGCAATGCTAGGAAAATGTGATGCTTGGATCACAGCAAACCCCTTCAGTGCTACAGGCTGGAGGCAGAGAGGCTGGAGGCAGAGTGGCTGGAAGGCTGCCCAACAGAAAAGAACCTGTGGGTGCTGGTCAGCAGTGGCTGAACATAATCCAGAAGTGTGCCCAGGTAGAAAAGAAGGGCAATGGCATCCTGACTGCTATCAGCAATAGTGTGGCTGGCAGGACCAAGGCAGTGATTGTCCCTCTGTACTGGGCACTGGTGAGGTCACACCCTGAGTCCTGTGTCCAGTTTCTGGGCCTCTCATGACAAGAAAGACATAGAGGTTCTGGAGCATGTCCAGAGATCAGTGGAGCTGGGCAAGGGTCTGGAACCCAAGTCTGATGAAGAGCAGCTGAGGGAACTGGGGCTGTTTAGCCTGGAGAAAAGAGGGCTCAGAGGAGACCTTAGTGCTCTCTAAAACTACCTGAAAGGAGGCTCAAGACAGGGAGAGGGATCAGTCTCTTCTCCTAGGCAACTAGCAACAAGACAAGAGGAAACAGCCTAAAGTTGCACCAGAGGAGGTTTAGATTAAACATTAGGAAAAAATTCTTCACTGAAAGGGTTGTCAAGCATTGGAACAGACTGGCCAAGGTAGTGGTTGAGTTCCCATCCCTGGAGGTATTGATTCCCAAGACTGTTGAGTTCCCATCCCTGGAGGTATTGAAAAGCCATGTAGATGTGGCACCTGGGAACATGCTAAGTTGTGGGCTTAGAAGTGCTGAGGGAACGATTGGACACAATGATCTTTAGGGTCTTTCCAACCTAATGATTCTATGAAAACTGATGTTTGTGTGACTCTTCTGGGACTGCAGCCTCAAATATTGCCCAGATAAATCAGATTTTAAAGAGCCATCTCCTTAGGGTCCTCAGTTTGGCCTTCTGTGTACAGCTAGCTTCCCATTCTTCCGACTCTTGCTTATATTCCACAAGCTCCCCCTTGCCGAATTTAAAATCTCGTGTAATGAGTGTTCTGCTGCATATCAAGACACTTCCTTGATGAATTGCCAACTTTGAAAGAAATACACACTTTGGAGAGATGAGTCTCACTGGCAAACTTCAGCTGGTTAAATGTTAGTGACTTTTATAAACTCATCTTCCAGCATAATGTCAAAAATTAATCAAATTAAGCTTCCAAGCAATTCCATCCTAAAAGAAGGGGGAATTAATAGCCCTCTGAAAATACCTTTTTTAATGTGTTAGTGAAGGTGCCTACATAACTAGTAGATACAGGACTTTTAGATGGCCAAACTGACTGAGGTTAATCCTGCTCTTTATTACCAGTCAAGATTTGTATAAATAGATCTTCCAGGTATTGGATATTTTTCTGTCTTTCTTTGCCACAGTCCTCTATTATCTGAAATCTCCTTGCCATGAAGAATTTACAGACTGAGATCAAATTGCCTTTTAATGTTCTTTTAGCCTTGAGCTTCTTAAAAGTTCTTACAGTTTGTCAGACTTTCAAGAAGTCAGATAAGCTCTGCAGCTCTTTCTGTATGCTTTCCAATCTGTCATTACAATTTTTCCTGCTGCAGGCCCTAGTGAAAGTGGTGTTCCCCTCTAGCAATCTTACCACTGCTAGTGAGATAACAGCTCCCTACTTCTAATTGGCATCTCCTCTTTATATATTCCAGAATTTCCTTGGCTTGCTTTGCCATAATACTGTGTAGGAAACTGATAGTGGATAGTTAGCTATTGTATTACTGGAGATTCCAAATGGTTCCAGGATATTCTCTATCAGCAATGCCTACAACAGTACAGCAGAGAGCAAGTTGTGCCATTACTCAAACCTTATGTCCATGTTCCTACTACATAACTTAAAATGTGCAGTCTTAAAGTGTTGTGAGGCAGGAAACTGTTGCCCAGGTAGGTGTGCTAAGTTCAGATACCAGAGTAGAGCATGGTATAATCAGTCTTTAAGAGCTAGATTACAGCCTTTTGTCTATTTGAGCTTTGTAATGCATTTGCAGAATTTTATATAACCACAGGAGAAATATAAAGAGAAACTGGAGGCAGTGCCAAAAATTTGTAAATCCTTTCATGACCTTCATTGTCTTTTACACAGTCTACTAGAACCTTGCAAAAGCACTAGATTGCATGATACATTGGGAGGGAGAATCTACTCATGTGCTTCCATGCAGTCTCCTTATAGTATGTCAGGTAAGGTGCAAAACCCAATGAGAACAATCTTCCTCTTAAAGTAAAATTTCAAAAATTTTACTCAAATTACAATAATGGAGGTATTGTCAAATACTCTCAGTGTGGTCCTTATTACCCAGTTAAGTTTTTCTGCCTCACCTGTCAGATGGAAGTAATAAAACTTGACTAGCTCACCTTAGAAGTGTTTGGATAAATACATCACAGCCTATCAAGGGCTCATAGACTTCTACAGGAGCAGTGTTAATTCCAGTTATGGCCAGCAGTCATAAGAACTGTCTCTCAGAAAGATAAGGAAACACCAGCCAATCCCTGAGCTCAGTTTTACTAATTTTGCATTTAAAAAAAATTCTAGACCATGTTTGCATTCACCTAAATAGAATAAAGGGGAAAAAACCCCAACTGGGGCAGAGATTGCCCTCACACATAAAATTTATTAGTGTAACAAACACTGGAAGATTAGGACTCAGAATGGGAAGATGTGGATTACTCTTGTCACTATCCTGATGCTTAACAAGGTGGGTTTTTCCTGTTATCTCCCTTGTCTCTAATTCCTTCAAAACCTGCCCCTTATAGCCAAGTATGGCTGTTGGATTGCTTCAGGTATTTTTATTTTAGCTTTATGCATTCCCAGGGAAAAGACAGGCTGAGTCAACCTGAGCAAGAGTTACAAACACTGAACCAAATTTTGTTTTTTTTTCTTCAATAGCATCTCAATTAGGTAGCATTGTTAACAGAGCCACAAAAATGCATCCCCATTTTTGTCTTTTTAGTTCATGCTAACACGGGGGATCTTTTTAATTGGGCCACCTTTTATTGTTATGCTCTGAGAGGCTTCAGTGAACAGTAAAAATAATATGGAGTCAACTCTGAGCCCCTCGTAATTTTCTTTAAAACGTCTTAAAATGCAAATTAAGCAGGTGTTCTTCTAGTTGATTTGAGCTGTTAACTTCAGCAGCATAAGAGAAGTTTGGGAAGGCTTTGGTGAGTGAAAGGGTGAACTCTGGCTGCTTTCCAATCATGATTTCTTTAGAAGTTTTTTGGTGAAACTGTGCTGGAGATGAGCTGTTAGTGGAGGAATGATAAAAGGTGCTGGGT